>NC_135243.1:9128388-9431418 GCF_947623445.1 Clavelina lepadiformis
TCTTGTCATCGTAGAAGCAATTAAGCAAAAACTTACCATTGCAATAGTCCCACACCAAAACGTTTTGCAAATATAATAAAGATTTAGCAAAGCTAAAATTACTACCACTTCAAAATTAGACGTTGTCAGCGCTTTATGTGCATCTCGAACTTAACTGATGACCAGTGCATCTGAAACTGTTTCAACTTCTCAAAGCTAGTCCATTTGTCATTTATTAAAAGCAAAAATTAAAAATATTCCATTTATTATCTGATACGTTGAAAAAATTAATCAAAAAATCTTAGCTTTCTTGTTACAACTTATCTTGGTGCCGAGGAAAGCGACATAAGATCTACACTGGGGAAAACTGCAAGATTATTGTTAAATAGACAGGTACATTTACGTACCGTAGATCTTGGTTTATCCTAAGTGCATTGTACAACAACCTTCAAACAAATATAAAATGTAGCCCAAATGTTTTAGCTTGTGCAAAGTATCTCAGATCTTGAAACCTTTCAGTGCGCAACTAATGATCCTAATTATTATTTTACACTGCTATAGTTATACTGGGTCTAAATTTTATTTGATAAACATTTGTTTGGACTCGTTATGACAAAACAAGCATGCTTCCAGCCATGCTGCTTAATACCAGTTAACGCTTATATATACTGCATCCAAAGTATACAATCAAATTATCTGAAGACGTTTTATTTTGTTAGCATATCATATGGTTCATAAAATAAATCTTTAGAAAATTCACTTTCAGATAACAAAATGGTGTCAAAGTGCAATTTAACGTGATGATACATGGTAAACGCCTAGCTGTCATTTTCCGGGATTTGTAATATTACAACTTGTCTGCGCAAGTTGATGGGTGTATGAAAGTTTTTTATACAAGTTATAAAGAAATTTATACGATTTTCTTATGTTACTTTTATTCCTGATCTACCCTGAGCGTATACCATATTACCGGGGCATACTCAGCAAAAATCAACGATAATAATTTTTCCTGTTAAAATTGCCTAGGCCCAAGCACGCACAAGCAACGCGATTTTCATGAGAAACGTACAATTACGCTATTTTGTCTTACTTTCCAAGAGTAACCCCAGCTTAAAAAGCTTTCTAGGCTTTTATGTATTATAAGATAGGCTACTGTATATAAATCTTTTATCACATAGTATTTTTAGAGGAAAAATGTAGATGATTACAGTTGATGAGATTAAATGAAAACATAAATACCTGACCAATTAACCAGTAAGGATACAAACTTGGATTTAAGGGTCTCTAAAAAATAATCGAACGTCTGGACTTCATAACAGAAATTTATTACAAAATCTCAAAACAACCCAGGTCCGAATTAACTATACCACACATGGACATTGTTTGTTAGTAGTTATCATTTATGTATACATCAATAAAGTAGCAAAATTTAGTGCTAATAATAGCAAAAATGTATTCACAATAATATTTTTGTTTAACAACTTCGTAAAATATATATTACGCCATTACATAAAAGTTTGATCAAAAATGTCAAGTTTGATTAATTTAATTATTATCACCTTTGCATTCGAAATCAGAAATATACTATTTCAAATTATCCGTGCAAAAACGCACGAAAGTATTTAAGAGGACTGCTGTGAATCTCAATACTCTTTCGGTCATGAATATCCCACAAACGTTTTTTTTAAATACCTAATTAGCCAAAATGAAATAAAAATATGTATGTGCACTTTTACATGCACTGGTATAGCAATACTGGTTAGCTTTTTAGCGGCTTTGTGTTTGACATATATGTACAATACTAGTTTAGATAAATAAAACTTATTTTTATTTCACCAACTTATATGTTTAAATATTATCCTGTACTAGGTTTACTTAATTTAATGTAAATATTAAAACTTGCCAAACTACTCGATTCCGCGATTTAGTAGTAATTTATTTTTATATGTTAATGATTTTACATGAGTAAGGCGTTTTTTTGTAATTGCAGTATATCAACTGTTCTTTAGAATTTACAATTCATCATAAGACAACAAGCTGTTTACGTTGGCTTTAGGCTCTTTTGTCAATTCATTATTTACAGTAGACGTGTGTTTATCAAGAGATTAATGTTATACAGTTGGCCTTGTAAACAATATAATTACTGGTTTTGTCAGTTTGATTAGCTGTGGTTATTTTCTAAAGCAATACAAACTAAAACATACATTTGCCTGGTTATTTCCAATATCTGTCTTTGTCTAAAGTAAACATGTCAACATGAAGAAAAGTGCGGTGATTATGACGTTATGATGTAAAGGCTATTTGGTTGATGGCTGGGATTTGTATTAGGTATGGTAGGCTAGCTAACGCGTTTTAAATGGAATACGTCTCCATACGTAGGTGGTTAATGCGATTTAACGTTTATTTTCATCATACAAATGTCACAGATGACAGTAAATTAACTGGTAAAGCGTTCATGTACAAGACTGTACTGTACTCTAGGACCTAGGTTAAAATTAACAAATAGAAATACACCAACTGTAAGTTAGTTTAGGCTTGTTTAACACAAAATGTTCCTGTTATACACGTAAGTACAATATAATCATACCTATTACTCTTTATTTGTCTGGCATAGAAAACATTTTATTTATACTTAATTTAAATATCTGAGTCATACCTATTGTTTCTTTTCTTGTGACGTAATAGGAATAAATATTCTTGTCATAATGAAGCAATGAATTTTCTTTTTTGGCACTTAGTTATGGCAATAACTGATTAACCACTACATATTAGCACAAATCCTTTCAACAGTATATTTACTCACAAATACTCTTTGATTTAAGGCCAACCTTGTTTTTGATCTTGCCTCTCAGTTTAAGCTTGCAAGCAACTGTCTTAGTTATGTTGATGGTAATCGAGTCGCTGATATTTCTGGTCGTGATCTCCAGTTATATTGCTGTATATTTCTTTGTGAAATAAAAAAGCGGATTTCTGCCAAATATTCCGGCCTCATCTCATGAAACCTTTATACTGTTTAGCGTTTGAGGTAGACAATGAAGTTACACTCCCAGCACTGTTAGGATGTATTTCAATTGTTTCCAAGAAAGAATAACGTTTTTGCTTCAGACTTTTAAAGCATTCTGTTCTTATACTTGTTCGGAAGCGTTACAAAGGATAGATTGACTGCCTTCATCTGGTCTGATATATCACGTCGAAGGACTAAATGACATTTCTTCTAAAATACAATAGCGTTTTATCACGAAATTTCGTGCCAAAAGCTTTCTAAGATCTTTATTCAATGCAAATATGATCAAAATAAACGAAAACGACACGATATTTCAAAAAATGTTTTAAACAAGAGACATGTTTTTAAGGCTTACTGTATCTGTGCTCCTCTGTGTTTCTTGAGACAAAGTGGCTATTGTGTATTCAGTCTCAAGGCCAAGCAAAATAACTCCTGAGGCTGTATGCTTACGCAAGAGAGAATGCATGCAACGTATATCCATTTTAATATTTGTTTCAAAAGCACGTTTTGTACAGCGAAATATAATGAATCACCCAAAAAAATTTTAACTCAACTTAAGTTGCTATATTGACATAGTATTCAAACAAGCTTCAAGATACTTTTGTATTACAAGGAAACCGTTTTAATATTCTTCAGTAAATAAAAAGTTAACTTTACATGAATTTCCATGATTTTTAATCAAACGTGAGATTGAATATTTGTTGTCTTTTGCACGATGTTATGATAAACAAACCAAAAATTTAATGTCACAGTGTTTTGAAAACATAAAACCGGTGAATCGTATATGGTTTAAATATTGCCAATAAGTGCTGAGGGAAAAATAGGATGCTAACCGTTATTTAACACAATAAAAGGATATAATCACAAACAAAATAAACGGGATAAAGTGGAAAAGGCCCCAAGAGCTTGCAACATGCAAGAGTGTAATCATACAATAATGTAATAAGATGCACGGCCATCAAAGTCAGAATATACTTAAGTAACTTTATGCAGATAAATTCAATTAATAAATACATGCTGCTCACAACAAAATATACGCAAAAATTTTATCTTTCATACAATAGAAAGTGCGAAAAAAGACATAGGGAAGCGAAGACAGCATGTTTGCAAACTGTTAGTCTACTAATGTACAACTTATGTCAAGTAATTCATGTTATTAGTAGTCGCGACGTAAATATTTAATTGAACAAGCAACAGGTGTCACAGGTCGTATGGTATTAAGTAAATGAATGTATCAGGTAATCTCTTTTCATGCGCTGAAATAACTATATTCCTATAAAAATCAAACGTCGTTTTGTTAAGATCGATTTCTAAAGATAAAAAAACCATGCGTACCATCAGCAGACATCTAACTAGCACAGGGCACTTTGGCGACGAGATCGACATGCGATAGGGATTATCATCTCTACAAACTTAAATATACTTTATTGGTTTCTTTCCTTTTTCGACGCAAATATCGCATAAAGACAGGCATTTTCGAAAAACATGTTTTGTCACTCAGAGCTTTTAATATTCATTGCACGCAGAAATATCAGCAATTGCGTAGAATAACCTGCTGGCATTTAACCGGTTGCGGTCCTGTTTGACCCTTCCTAAAAACAGATTTTTTACAGGAATCAGACGTGTCGCGGGAAATGATTCAGCATGTATGCGTTCATATGATGTACGTTTTTATTCTCATTTTCCCATGACTAAATTAAGAGCACCATGAATACTCTCAATTTCATAATACTTTGAAAAAGAAAATATACCACTCGTATAGCCTATATAGTTATATACCCACCAGCATGCTTTCATGTTTTTTAAATATATATTAACTGTCGAAAATACAACAGACATATAGACTAGTACCGGTAACGAAGATAGATTGACGTGAATAGCTTCGATTGATCTTTGAATGTGTATATGTGCCATGTGATATAAATTTTGTAAATATAGATATGGTAACCCCCAAAAGATGTAGCTCATCAGTACCACTTAACACCATGCAACGTGCTGTAACAACACAATATTCAGACCAGAATGGCCAATTGATTTGGGTCTACTATTTTGAGCAAGAGACCGCCGCGGAATAAATCTGTCTTCCTAAATTTTTTTAATTGATCGTCGACAACTTATCTGTACGATTTGTTGGCACTGACATCAGATTTTTGACTACAAAAACAAACAGTAGCTTTTATCAATACTTTGCTAACAAAGGGCAGCAGAAAGTATTATACAGTAGAATCCCTGTTAAAAACCACCCAGGTACCACGACCAGTTAAATTCGGTCCGGAATGTATTCTATTAAAATGTAGGCTTATTGCATTCACAAAACACTTCATAATTTCTGAGCACAATTTCATTGTTTACGTTTACTGCATGTTGAGAAAAGTAATATAAATACATTCAACCGCAGTATGCACAGCATCAAAATGAATTCGGTACCGGTAAAGTTTTTCAATGGGTGCCCCGCTGACTAAAATCACTTGGTGTGGAAGGCCAAAAAGCAGTTGTTACGTTCAATCAATCATTTTCTGCATTGTAATCGGGTGTAGCCAGATGGGCGGAATCTGCATCGCATTCGTTTTGTGCCATGAAGAGGTCAGTGGTGCAACCCAACATATCGCATATCTGTAACTGGCAGAGTTTTCTTGGTTTTCTTTGATGTGGATGGTCTACCAAGTTTCTTCATCCCACTCTTTCCTGCCAAAGTGTGATGAACCAAATAACTATTAACCCCAACATAGGCTTAGGCTAATCAAACTTACAATTCCAGTATCTACACGCATTAAACAAATAACGAATCAACCAAGCAATAAATAAGCAAAGTATGAATAATAAGTAAATGGCTCCGCCACATCAAGCAAGGCTATGAAATGCACTACACACGGCAGTGCTACCGGTCCCACTGCACTGACCAGAGAAGCACCAGCTGCCTTGGGCAATAAGCACTTAGTGATTGGTCAAGGAAGACCACAAATTATCACATTCTTCCCCTCTGGTTACAAAACTACATGTGAGGGGGGAGGATGACATCACCAAAATAAAAACGTCGAATTGAAATATAACGCAGAAATTTCATCCAAGTAATAGAACACAACTACAACACACAATTTATGTAAGGAGTCTCGCGAGTTAACAAACACTTAAAAACTTGGAACGACGCCGTATTTATCTACTGGTTTTCGAAGGCGTGTTGACCTCTTCAAGTCATCCGCAGGTAACGATGTTGGTCGAGGAGATACTCCTTCATTCAAATCAGCAGCATTTTTATCAACTTCAACATCTCGCTCTCCACCACCAGCATCAACATCCGCAACAATACCATGGTTAACAACATCACCACCGCCAACACCACAATCAAGCACATCATTGTTTTTCGGCTGGAGCAACGTATCATGTAGGAGAATTTCGTCATTACCAGCAGAAGAAATCATTTGCTTCGTCGGTGAAAGATGTCTCAGGGAGACCGTGGTTTCTCTACCTGACGGGAAACGTAATGTTCCATAATAAGAGGTTGCGTGAACCAGGTAAACCTCTTCTACCAAACTATCATGTTTACTAGATCGATTTTGACAGCGTACATTAACTGGACCAGGGGCACTCAACCATGAAGGTACGGACGTACCAAAGGTAGACCGCCTTTTAGAATTGAACATACGCTCGTGAGGTGTTTCATTGATAGCAGTGCAAAGAAGGGATCGAATGAAATGCAGTGTGTCAGGTAAAACACTTTCCCATTGAGAAATTTTTAGCTTGCGAGACTCGTAACGCTCACACTGCCCATTTGCTTGGGGGTTATAAACAGAAGTTTTGCTGCATGCAATGCCACAGCTGAATTAATGATTCGTTAGTTCTTGACACAAAAGCAGAACCTCTATGAGAATGAATATTATCTGGCTTACCAAATATGGTAAACAATCGATTCTGACAATTGATTGCACTTATAGCATCAGTCGTTGCACAGGGAAAAGCGAACGGAAAACGAGAAAATTCATCCACAACAGTTAATATATATCGATTTTTTGTCGTAGTTGGAAGTGGGCCTTTAAGTCTATACTTAAACGTTCGAAAGGTTGAGTAGCTTTAATAACATGTGCAACTCGAGGTTTGTGGAAATGTGGTTAAACTTCAGCACAAACATTACACTGTTGAACTATTTTTCGAACATCATCTATAAGGAATAAGGCAAATTCTTGATATGTACAAAATAATACCGTCTTGTTATTCCAGGATGACAAAGCGAAGCATGGATGTTATACAGAGCATTCTCATGAATACTTGCACAGAAAGCTCTGGATAATTTAATGCATCCGGTGCAGAGTTCTGTTGGCCGGGACGATACACAATATTAAAAGCATATTCATTAAGCTCCATACGCCAGCGCATGACGTTTTCGTGTTTGATATTTCGGTGATTTTTACAATTACAAATATATAACTGCGAAATGGCTTGCACAATGGCCGTTGCTTCGTTTTATATGCTAGACTTTAGCGGCTAGATTGTCGAAGTTCGTTCCGATTTAGCGTCATTGAAAAAAATGCGACAGGACGATTTCGCTGATTCAATGTAGCAAATATAGCATTTTCAGATGCATCAGTTTCTACAAAGAATGACATCTCTTCGACGATCACTCCCAATGCGGCAGAAGACAAGTCGTTTTTAAGAGCGTTTAAAGATTTGACCGCCTTTTCACTAAGTGGGAAACTCAACCGTTTTGATCAAATGGTTGATTTTCTTAGAATAAGACGGTATCCATTGCGCATAGCCAACATACCTACTATTCGATTAAGTTGCTTGGAGTCGTTGGGGATTGGTATATCTATTAAAGGTTTCACTCGACTCGGATCTGGCTCTAAAATTCCCTGCGATATTTGATACCAAAGCAAATTGATTGATTCGGCAGCATACACGCACTTGGATTCGTTGAATGTGAGATTGCACTCTTTTGTGACTTTTCTAAATTTTTATCATGTTCCTCACGGGTTTTGCCACACACTGTGATATCGTCAAGATGGGCGAAAGTACCTTTACAATCGCTAGTCGAAATAATGTCGTTCATCACTCTTTGGAAGCAAGGTACAGCGTTTTTTAGGCCAAACGGGATTTGTTTGAAATGGTACAGTTGATCAATAGCCTCAAAGCGGTATACTTTCTTTCTTCTGGTAAAATTGACACTTGATGATAGGCGCTCTTCAACTCTAAACTGGAATATCAGTTATACTGAGAAACGTTTCGAACAACATTTCGCATGTTTGGAAGTGCATAAGCGTCCAGAAGAGTGAATTGGTTGACTGTCCTATTGTAGTCAACACACATGCGTTCCTTTTTGACGATAACCAAGCTTTCCCATGTTTAGCGAGCGTTAGCGCGGGATCACGTCAATTAACCGTGAACAAATTAACCGGCGACAATTGGTCTTGATCAACTGACCGGCAACAAATTGGCCGGCGACACAAATCAACCGCTATGCATTTTAACCGTACAACTGTATGAAATAAGTAGTCCAAATTAGCATTGTTGTTTATTCAAATTATATGATTTAAGTGATAATGATTTATATCATTTGTGAACCGTGACCTGCTTGCTAACCATGTGCTTCCAGTTTCTTTGTGTTATATCTAGTCACGCATCAGCTTTAATAATTTAATAATTTAATTTAATAATACAATAATTCAGCACTAGCACGGTTTTCTTTAATTAATTAGTTTCTCTTTAATTCTTTCAAACTTGCTTCCCTAAAAGTTTCGTGGTATAGCCCGTATTTTTTCTCATGTTTGGTGATGTAATGCCGCTTCACATTAAACTCTTTGAACGGATGTTACTTGCAAGCAAATCAGACATTGTGGTTTATCATTCTTATTGGCAAAGAAATGCCTTTCTTCCCAGTTAAAATTGAAAACTTTATTTTCCTCAGACACTTTTCTTTTGACATTCATTTTTCGTTAAATTACTTCACCTAACTAAACATTACTTCTACAATGCACATCAACTAACAGTTAGTAGCTAACTTACAAATGAATATGGGAGTGTGCGGTTGCAGCAAAGAGCAAAAATCAACGCATGTCTACGTTGTCATAAAGCGCGAAAAAACTCCCCATAATAGTTACACATTGACCTGCACCTCGATGATATGTGACTGATTTAGGGCTGTGGCTAATGCAATCTATTAATGCTGCACAAAAAGCGTAGCGGGTCAAGTGCCAGGGTTTGGACCACCCTGGTTTAGACCAATATGCCTAACTCTAACGTTGAACTGGCCAACTTACTAAAGACCAAGGTTATAGGCACAACCTCGTAAGCATGCTATGCTAGACTAGTTTGTAGGCTATGTTTTGTTCCCACAATTATAATCCAATAGTTGAATTATTTTTGATTAAAATGACGATTTTTTAACTTTACAGAACACAGTTTTGATTCACTGAAATGCTAACCTATAAATCATCTCCTGCTGTTCAGGTCAAGCTTTTTCAGAAATTAATTCTTAATCTATGTTGTTTGCAAAAATTAATTCATTTCTGTTAGATTAATTATTTAACTCAAGCTTTGTCTGCCCTTAACTTTCGTTTGCGTCTTCAAGTTTAAGTATTTAATTTAACTTTTATGGTTTTACTTCTACTACAGTACTAACTTGGCAACTTTTCCTTGCAATGTTTGCAGTTTGAATGCTGTAATTCTGTTTGAAATATTTTTATAAGTAGAAATGCATGATTTTGAAACTTCGGAGCAATGATGAATGATTAGTGGAGGCTATGGAGCAGGTGATGGAAACCATAGAAAAAACTTATGACGATTCCCGTAACAATATGCTGTATCGCTGCGTCACGTGCGAGAAACAAAATTGTAACTAAAGCAGGCCTGAAGTAGCATGTGATTCGAATGCATAGGAAGAAAGTCTAGACCAGACGTGGGCAAACTGCGGCTCGCGAGCCACATGCGGCTCTTCGGCATGTTTTTTGTGGCTCTTCTAGTCGAATCGTAAAATTTCAATAAAATTGCAAAGACTACCATGAGTACTGTTTATGAACGTTTCTCTCTTTTTCTTTTCCTTATTTAGGCCAGCATTGATGACAAGTTATTAATTATTCAAATTTAATGATATTTTTTGATTGAGGAATGCAGATATGGAACAATTAAACGACATCAATTATTTATGACGTCAAAAGTTCTTATTACTTGGCTCGTCAGTAAAAATTTAACAACCAAAGCGGCTCTCGGGTTCAAATAGTTTGCCCACCCCTGGTCTAGACTCTAGAAGATCTGTGGTCAGTAGCCTTTAGCAATTACAAAATGAAGTTAGATAAACCGCCCATGTCAGCCTTCGCACTTCAATAAGTGTATTCGCTATACAAACAGAACAGAAACCGCGAGCAATGTCTGAAAGCTTAAAAGAAAATTATGCAAACAAATCCACTCACTCTTGCGGAAAGAACAATGCTGATTGAGCTTTTGCCGTTGTTGACTGAAAAAATCAATAAAGACAATGTTAACTCACACCTTCGTGCAATCTTTCGGATGCGGAAAAAGATCTATGTTCTATGCAATTACATTGCCGGCAGAGTTTTAAGATCGTTTTACTACAAGACTGGTAATAACTGGTACTTAAAACACGTGCAAGGCGACAATTGTTCAAGTGTAAAAACCTGCTGGGGTCTTAATGAGAAGGCTTTAAATGTGTTCTACGTTCCAGAAAAAAAGGTCAAACTATGCCTGCAAAAATCGAACACAAAATTAGATTTAACAATAACATGTTCTTACTTGGATCTGTGCCATGAGTTAAACCTCAAGACGGAGCGAAAGTTACGACGCTAACCATCGTAGTTATAGCACAATAAAAAACACGCTCACGAACAATTAACTAGCAGGAAAAGAGTGGCAAATAATATAATTCTTTGTCCAAGACTTTGTTGCATTTGGCGTAACATTACGTTAGGTAAATCAAAATTTTTGGAAGACGTCGTCGGTCAAATTTAATTGCTCAAAAAGGGTCGCAAATACAAGAAAGGTTGAAAACCACTGTTTTAGAGGGCCTCCGAGCGAAAAATGGCATCCAGAGCAGTACGTCAACACATGGCTTGGAAAAGGAAGAAGAACAACGCACCCAACAAGTGACATGGTTCGTACAAAGTTGAAAGAGGATAGTTACTATGGCGATTGTAATAATTTAGGTAATTGACGCGTTTTTTAGAAAGCAGTTGTGTGTTCTCTGGCTAGGAAAAATGTGCCATTTCAAAATGCGCGTCTTGTGTTCGGTCGTTATACATAGCTGTCCAGTTTAATTATCACACCTAGCCATCTGGTAGAGTAACCTGCTTTTCGAGTGCTTGTAGTACATTTAGACTTAGAGTGTTACAAATTTAGAAGTGTTCTTGTGACGTAAATAGTGTTGTCGAATTTTTACTGGTTAGAAAGGATATATTCTGTGACACATCGATATGTAGAGCGGGTGGTCTTAGCTGATTGGCTATAGCAAAAGGATAAATAGAGTTGATCTTGGTTTAACCGGACTCCTGATAAAATCGTTTTTTTTTGGAAAATCTGGGTTTATGAAAGGTGTGTTTGTGGAAATAACATGACATATTCTCCTGGTGTAATTGTGCCTATATTTCGGAATAAAAGAATTCGGACTTATGAACGTTGTACTGACTTAAAGAAACAATAAGGGATAGCATAAGCAACGGTGTCAAAAGCAAAATAGACAAAAAAAGTTCTAAACAAACAATTAAGCCTTTGGCTTTATGTCATCCAAAAACATTAACGTAGCCCCAGCCATCGCCACATTACTATGAACAATTGTACTAGAAATCTCTGAAAAAATATTTTTTCATGCTTTGAAATGTACAATACAGAGTTGGAAAATGTACACTAATTGCTTGTTATAGTTAGGATTGGGATTTCGGGACGGGATTAGCAAATTGTGTGATCGTTCCGGTAAGAAAATTATTCCACTTTCACCAGTGGTGTGCAGCCGGTTTTCGACTAGTTTTAGTAAACAACATTCTCCATTGCAGACGAAACACATACGCAACGCAATCCAATTACTTGACAAAACTGAAAGTTAAAACAAGGCAAAACTTTAACTTTCATGAACTTATTCGCGTTATGCATCACTGTATTTTTTGCTCAATTGTGGCCAAAAAAGTGATGGGGGCCAGGGCCCTCCCCTAAATCCAGCCCTGGCAATAAGCATTTCTATTCCGCTGTCGGCTCCATGGACAGAGGTATCACACGAACGCCTTTATACCTTTAAAGTTAACAATAGCGTTACTACCTATGATAACAGTTATTATTGTGATAATGTAGAAATAAATTGTTGGTGTATTTGTAGGACTACCTTAAAATGAAGTAATATAAACAATACAAAAAGACGCTGCGATATTATATACATATAATTAAGGTTAAGGGTACAAGGCTATCCTACAACGCACTGCGCGTATCTGGGCCGTAAAAATTAGTTCGTTTTTAATTAAGAGGCTCAGATAATTTGCACGATTTTCCAGCTGTTTTACGCTTCACGCAACTGCTGTAACTTGTGCTGACCCATAGAAAAGATCATTTAAAGTGTGAATCAACGACGTGATGATTGCAATGTAGATCATGCGTGCGCAAATACACAATACATTAGCTGGAAGACTAAAAATAAGTTAAGTAATTTTGTTGAATGAATGTAGCCCTTGATAGACTGCGTTATCGTGCTGTTTATGTTCGTTGTCCCTATTCATGCAGAGTTCGAGTGAGTATGAGAAACCTTTGTAGTTCGTAATTAGCACATGTTGTAGGGATAGACTACCCAACGTACTGTAGGTTTGAAATGAGAAATGCATAAAACTAGCCTACACAGCCTTGTTTGAAATTCTGTAAGTAGCTTCAATCTTGTTATTCTCTACAGTGAAAATGGCCAATTTGGCCCTTGATCAGTAAAATTCTGTTAAAAGCTTATTTGTTCAAGAGTTAAGAAACTCTGTGAGAAACTTAAATAATAACATCTACCCCTAACTCAAAAAAACAGAAAACTAAGTTGCCATAAAAACTCGTAGTTTACCTAATGCTTCGTATAGAAAATTTCTGTTGCCTACATTTATAGGAAGTCTAATTCTAAAACCAAAGAGGTTGTTGGACAGAACAAATGTTACCATTAAAAAATTGACCTCCCTGCGGGGCCCGCACATCTGTTCATACGCCAAAACGTCACAAAAAAAATAAAAAAGAAGCAGGGATGAGTAACTACAAATGAACTTCAAACTAAATATGTCCAATTATTCAGTTACGCATTGTTTACTTTCTTGCAGAGCAAATGCAATTAGCAACCCCAAAACAAGCTGGTCTTACAATAAAATGTGTAGCATGGAGTTAACATAGGACAAAATTTAAAACTGCCGATGTTGAAACATTCTATTTTAATTATTTATTCCTAATAGTTAATTAACTGATGGAGTTCTAAAGTAAAAGTGAGTGAAAACGTTTTCTGCATATTACAGTTTGTAATGTAAGTCGAAACTGTTGCATTGTAAGCTTGCCAATTCCTCTTTGGTGTAATGGCATAATATTACTTGACAAAATTAATTTGATGAAACATGGTGTATTGCGTAAAATAAAACACTGAGCTATGCGAAATGTGCATGATAATAATAACCTTATTATTTATAAATAACCTTAATCTTTTTCAAGAAACCAATGGAGCATGAAATGAGCAGTGACAAATATGGTCCTTGGTCTCTTTTTTGCAACGCGCAGGTTGCTTTAATCATACGTGTCTGCACGTCGTTTACATGATGTGTTTCCCAGTTAGATAGCCTCCGTGCTTACTTTGCTTCAAAGCATGTTTCATGACACATAAAGCAGTACAGTGTCGGAAGTTATAGCAGTATTGGTAGGCCATTTGGGCATTAACTTGTCTTTGTATGAATATGTGGATTATATAGCGTTTTCCTTCAAAAAGAGTAGCATGCGGTCTTGTGCAGAAATGCCAAACCAAATGACATCACAATTTGAATGCTTGTGGTCTAGTATACAAATGTATCCCGTGGTTGTGCATTTTTGCACTAGACCAGATAACTGATAACCTGGAGGCGTATTGATTTTCACAACAACCTAGGCTTAGTAAGAAAGTAGGTAGATTATATAGACTCATTAAGATTATATAGATACATTAGTTGAAACGGTCTTTACCTTTGCACTCGATTCGATATCAAGATCGATTAAATTATTGAGGCATTGTTATTTATTACCTCTAAACTTCCATTCAGGCCTTCAAGTCGGAGTACGAAAGTGTGAGGGGCCTAGCTCGAACTAGGTTAGCATCCTAGTTGGAGAAACACAGTTTAAGACGCCTTTAGGTTGGTCTACCGTACCGTCAAACTTAGCGTGTTTGTGTTTGTAAATAAACGGTCAAATTTAGGGTACCGGTAGTGTTTTGCAATCTTGTGATGTGCCTTCAGTCATTGTACTTTTGTTTTAAAATGATCGCATGATCATGTAAGTCACCACGTGGTATGTGAACTGCACGCTACCGACGCTAGGCAAGTCTCGTGCTAAAGCCCTACTGGAAAGTTAGCTTAATACATATAGAAACCAACCTAATACATCCATTACAACAATATGTAAAACTGCCAAGTTTGTAACGAGCACAAAATATGTACATTTTATGCTGTCAATTTCTATTGCATAGGCTGTATTTGTATACATAACTTTTAGGCTGTCGCTATTTCACTGAAAAAAATCATGCGTTCGAAGCTATTTTCCACAGCTTGTTGTTAACCTAACTTAAATATGAAAACACATTCCTCTAAATCTATCTTAAATCTAACTTCAATTAAACCTTAAACAATGAAAATCAACTTTCTGCATACCTATTCTTTTAACCTAACCACCTATCTTTAACAACAGGCTGCGTGACCTACTTCAAGTGAAATAGTCACTCAAACTTTTATTTCATTTTGTATATTTTTATGTCATTTATAACATAAATAGGTAAACTATGTCTGAACAAGAACCTTGGCCTAATCCTCAAATTGACGAAGTAGGTGGAGGAACTCGATCATCACAAGAAACGCTCTGTAATACAGAAAATCCAGGTAGGTTGCCTTTTTTGTGCTGCCAGTGTTAGGCACTGATATTGCTATTTTTCGAGTGATTCGTAAAAAACTAAATTTTTGTTTACTTTAAATTTTTGTCTTTCTTATAGAATATGAAGTTAACCATGCTGACAGCGCCGGAATCTCATTTCAAAGCACCAATATCATTGACGGGGAGTTACTTGTATTATCCGAAAATGACATTGCTATATCTGAAATGTCTGAAAGTTTTCAGGGTTTGCACGCCCCAGAAATATTGGCAGCGGCGACAGTTCCAACAAATTTAAGTCTCCATTCCATTGACCCTAGTGTTTTCATCAATGAAGATACACAGATGTTTTATGCAAGTAGTCCAGCTGCTGTGGAAAGCCCACGAGATATCACCAGCCCTTGTGGGCCTGGTGACAGTAGCCCATTTGAGGCAATGGAATCTGATGGTTTGGTTGACCCTGACGAGTCTATTTTTTCTGCCTCCGGCCATCCCTCACGAAGGTCATTTTCATCGTGGCATGCTACACCTAATGCACTGAGTACAACTACACCAGGCGGCTCCTCTGATGAAGACCCATATGCGTCAAGTGGAAGTCGGAAAAAACGGCGAAGAACTCGTAGAGATGTTTACGATCATGGTTTTCGTTACAACTCACCAAGCTCCCAAATTCCTTCCCCAGCTCCATCAGGTGATACTCAAGCTAATGAAACTGAAGACTCAACTGCACCTACAGGAATTGCAATGAGAAGTTACATTGTAAATAATTCAGACTCTAATTTACATGCTACTATAATGAATGCCAACAGAAGACTTTCTAATGCATCTGAGAATAGTCAGAGCTCATACTTCAACAGGTATACCTTTCATCATAATGAACTTTTAGGCCTTCTGGAAAAATTTGCTGTGCTTTCAGGAATTGTAGTTTTTTTGCTCGTTGAATTTTTTTTTAATCATTTAATATTAAAATTATTCTTTCTAGAGATGCTTTATCTACAATGGCTAGTGGTGACAGTATTATAAACAACCACAGCATGGCGGGTTTACCTACTGATTCTTCATCCACTGCCACAGCAGAGCTCCCGAAAAAATCTCCTTCTGTTCGTCGCCGGCAGCATCATCACCACCACAGAAATGTTCAACCTGCTTCAGCACAATCTTTACACACACAATATCCACAATCTGCTTGTGGATGTAGTTTACACATCCTAACTCAGCCAGAAAATCAACACAGAGCGAGATATCTTACTGAAGGAAGTAGAGGGCCAGTCAAAGACTCCTCTCAACAAGGCTATCCTCGACTGCAGGTATCAAAACCACGTTTGTGGTAGTTTGATAACTTCACCCGATTTTAGGTTTTCTTTTCAACGATGATTTTATAAATTTACTGATTACAAGGATTTGAAAAATAGTTCTAAGAAATTGTACAGAAATTTCTCGAATGTACAATCCACCCCACTTAATTGAAGCATAAAATGGGAACCCAGGCAAATTTTGATTTGACAAAGCAAGCGGTCTAATTTAGTAAGAAAAATACATTTTCCACCAGTTTCATTAATTTTTTTGAGTTTTTGAAAATGGTAAAAGCATTGGCAACTGAGACCATAGACACAACGAAAACAGTAATCAACAATGAAAACAAAATGTAGTGCTCTTCTGTGTTCAATGTCGCGTGGTAGTTAATTCTGTTATTTTACAATTATTTTTATGACGTGACAAAGTGTTTATTCGTACTTCACCTATTTCATTTCAATATGACGTAGCAAGAACGTACCGAAATTTCCCACATCCACTCATGACGGATTGTCTCACATAATTCAGATTAAGGATGAAAAAGTGGAAAATGTGAAACCATGAAGGTGGTGATTCGATTAAGTGGGGTCTACTCTAAATTGACTTTTTGCTAGTTGATTGCTTTGCGAATGCGCATGCTTTCAAATGGAGCACTTACCACTTCCCAACGTTTGTGGCAGCAATGAAAAGTTGGTGTGAAATAATGAAAGAAAAATAACCAGTAAACACGGATAATGGATAATTATAAATACATTTATATTTAACCATAATTGGTTTAGAATACATGCTGAATTGTTAAAAAAAGTAATTCCTGACTTGTAGACCCTATATCTTTGTCCATAGTTTCTTCATGCTTATTAGCTTCTTTAAAGCAATTAAATAAATATATATACTTTTTAATTTTGTATGCAGTTATCGATTTTATGCAACATAGCTTGGTAATGAGCTAAATTAGTTTTTTGCAGTTGCTTGCAAATATATCCATCTGTCTTAAATAGGGTTTGATAAAACCTGATAGGCTTATCATGGTAACAGCAATGCTGTATATAGGGCACCAGTATTTCATTTGAAGATAAAATTGTTATATTCAATTTAGCATTTTATTTGATTTTGAATATATTTAGTATGCTATTACGCACATTGAAATTTGTGTCACAACTCACAATCATAGAGTTCAACATAACGAGGCGCATATTGGGTGCCGGAAAACATTTTATTTATGTTGAATGTCAGTTTTTGTGCGCCAGCTAATCTATTATAACTTGTTAAATGATTATGTGCAGGAAAATTATGTGGTAGGATCACATTAATATTATAACATTATTATTGCTTCAAAATAATCTGGTCACTTGAACACTTAAATAAAATGCTTTAGGTTACCTGTGATGCATCTATGGCTAATTATAATGCTTGACTGAATTTTCATGAATGTGTATAAGCTGCGGACAGTAATACAGCCTTTTCGCATTGTTGAACCTTGAATAAATTTTTTTTTTGTCTGTAGCAGCAAGAACACCTAGTCTTTGCCATTCCCCTCCATCCGAATGATGTAATTATTTTTGTTTTGCAAATAGTTGAAAGGCTATACTGGAAAGACCACTTTACAAGTTTTCGTAGGATCGGAATCAGATGATAAAATTCGTCCACATGGATTTTACCAAGCTTGCAAAGTTACCGGCAGAAACACAACCCCTTGTGAAGAAGTAGAGGTTGAAGGTACTAAGGTCATCCACATACCATTTGATGCACAGGAAATTATTAGGTAGGATTTATTGCATCTCCACTTGCTGCACTGAACTGGTGTGTGTGAGAGTATGGTTGATTGTGATAAGATCATTTTTAAAATTAATATCTGTAATTTGTTCGTAATTTATATTTTAATCTTGTTCTACTGTGTTCAGTGGTAGCCATTTACCAAACACATAAACAATCAATTTTATTCTGAGACTGTTTTTAGTGTGAACTGTGCTATTGCCTTGACAGATAATAATTTGTGGCAATTCTTCACTCAGTCCAATTCAAAAACTAACATAAAGCGCAGGCCCATCTTTTTTCCACCAGTTTGTAAATGTGTGGCAAAAGATTTTTTCGTTTATGTAATGCATTGTGTTATTAACTCTATAGCAACATTAATCAACTATTACTCAAAAGTTGATGCATTTCAGTTCACTTGTTCATACCATTGATAAATGGAAGGCATTAATTGCCAAGTAGCAGCGCGTATGATGTTTTTCTATACTGGTATGATAGGTATGCAATTATTATCAGTATGACCTATCATAAAATTACCGTACTTCTGCAACTAGTAAAGTGACTAGTAATAAACATTTTAGTACAATAGCCAGTCTGTTTTATGTAAAGGTGTCTTGTCTCGTGTAAGTCCATGTAATATAATGCTTCATTTGTTTATGACTTGGCTTACTGTTGTTATGTTCTACAGTTGAAAAGTTTAAAAGACCCTGACAATTATGATGTAACCGAATGTTGCACCAACACTGTTTTGCAATTCTAAAATCCAAATATATAATAGTTTTTAATTTATGACTCACGTGATTTATTAACGGATGCATACTAATAAAAAGTCAAGCTACAAATTTGTTGAATCCCAATTCTACTTCGGTGCAGTGTGGATTGTGTTGGGATTCTTAAGCTGCGCAATGCTGATGTTGAGGCCAGAATTGGTGTGACTCGGGCTAAAAAGCGAAGCCAAACAGTCCGTTTGGTTTTTCGAGTTATCTTAGAAGATATGCGTGCAGAGAATGCCTCTGTGCCATGCATCTTGCAAGTCGTTTCCAATCGTATTAACTGCAGTGAGTACAATGCCTCTTTTTAAGATGTAAACATGTGGATGGGTTATAATCTTCTTAACTTCTTATGTACTGCTGTCCTACTTGACACTGCATTCTAAGACTAACCTGTATGGCATTGTTACAGAAATTTCTGCATGACTTAAAGGATCTATTTAATGTGTTTTTAGAACGTTTGTTAAGCTTTTAGTTGTTAGTTAAGATAGGCTAAAATATTTGAAAGCCTTGTCATGCTATATGTTTTATTAAATAGTCTTCGGAAAGTTGTTAGGTAGGTTATATCCTTTCTTTTTAATGCCATGGTTTGTATGGTTTAAATTTAAACCAATGCTAAATCATAGATCACTCTCTTTATTTCAAAATGCATTATTTCAATTGTTGTACTTAGGTAGTGTTATATGCATGTTTTTGATATTTGACCTGGCATTGAACAAAATGTGGTGATGAAGTAGTTCTATACTGATTTATTTATCACGATTATAATTTTTTTGCCTTCGTTGTGGACACTACTTAGGCTATTGAAATGACACACATTTCTACAATTTTTCCCTCTTATTTAGCTCAACCTCCAGGACAGCCAGAAATCACTAAAAAAAGTTTGGAACGCTGTCCAGTGGAAGGTGGTGTTGAAATGTTCATCATTGGACGTAATTTTCATCGTGGCTTGAAAGTGATATTTCAAGACTCCGAAGAACCCGATGGTAAACTTATTTTGCACTTAAGTTATCAATTGCTTCACTTATTCACGATATTTATAAAAATCATACAGTTGTTTGTGTGAAAGTGGTAGCACCAATCTTAAATTATAGCATTCTATTCGTCATATTTCTTTTTACTTTTAATAAATTCTAGTGCATTTTTTTGGTCTTGCACTTATTTGACATGAATGTTTTTAGCAAACTTTTTATCAAAACAAATTGATAGTAATCAGAAAACACGTTGCATCTATCAGTGCAAATATTACACATCTTGTCCTTAATAAACTATACTTTAATATACGTTAATACTTTTGTGGCATGTGTTGTTTGTGGTATATTTGGTTTTGCAATAGTGTATTATTAAGGAGGTGTGTTGGTTCAAAACACTTGAGATTTAAAATATTTTAAATTCATTTAATTTAAATCATGTTTACATAAAGGTATATGTTTTTTGTAATGTTACATGCATAAATTGCTGAGCATTGTATATTTAGTTGTAGGCTTCACATACCTTGCACTTGCACTGGTGTATCGTGTGTGTATGCTGCATAAAAACTGTACTGCAAACAGTACAACACTTCCCAGAATATCTATTTTTATTTTAGCTTGTATTGCGTAGGCTTACAAATGTTGTTTGTAACAGTTATTTTAATTACAGGGAGTCATTGGCATACTCAGGCAACTATAGACAAAGACACATTCAACACGGTAACTACATTTTTTGTACCATGCTATTAGTTGAGGCATACGCATTTGAAATGAAAAAGTAGATAAACTTACTAGACATAAGACAGCACTAGTCCAAATTATTATTGCTGAGTATGTTTGAGTCATATATTTGTACCAGAGAAGATTGCACCACTTTTATTGCTTCTGGTCATATTACATACAACTTTATGCTGCTACGTATTACAAGCAGTATCAATGTGACAACCATGTTTATAATATTTGAAAGATTCAGCTTAATATTCATGATCATTATTAAATTTTGCTTCATTTTTTCACATTTTTCAATCTACTGGTAACTCAAAGTTTTGCTTTTATACTGCAAACTTTTAATTATCACCTTTCACTGTGATCAGAGCTAAGAACCTTCTCAAGATGGCTTAGCTTGTGCACCAAAAGTCTGTGGTATGTTATGTACACAGTGCACATCAGCTACACAAAATATTGAGTCGCATAGCATTAATTTTTTGTAGTAAAAACTGCATTGACCTTTCAGTAATTTATAATGTAAAATAATTTTTTGTGCTTCTGCAATAGTAGTTTGGCTTATAGATTAATGCAGTGCGAACAATAACGATTGCAATATAGGAGGTTTCTGCTGCTATTTTGATATAATTTCCTGTGGATTTATGGGCATATCAGTAGTGTTGCGACTATTGTGTTCTGAATTTCCACTATTTTGCTTTGTATTCATACTTCCTTTCCCATAAGAATGATGAGTTCCAAATATGTTTCAGTTTTTGTTATGCGTGATAGCCATACATTTTCAAGTGATAACCATAGTAACTTGGTGTAATCTTCATTTTATATACTGAACTTAACTAACAAAATTAACTGAGAATCTGTAAAAGGGTTTAAAAGAGGCTTTCTATTCAGGTCATACTTTCGCGTCACTCAGTTGACATTTAGTTATTTTGTAATGTGTTTACTGGTTATTTAGTGTTTTGCTTTTCAACATGGCTTACTTCTGTTGTATTCTCACACAAGTTTGTTGTACAATATCGTGTTGTTGTGTTTCGAACCCATCACCTTTTAATTTTTAAACAAAGCAATTTTTTCTATGAGCTATTGTCGAATATTGTACATACATAGCATAGAAGGTAATGTAATAAGGTTTTATTTGGAAATTCAAAACTTCTTTAAAATAGATAGTATGGTAGGTATGTAATATGGGTATATTCATCAGTGAGAGAGAACAAACTAGATTCTTATATGTTTGCCTAGACGGCAGTAAATAGGTTTAATAGCACATACCTCTGAGAAGCTTGTGCAAACCTATTTATATTAGCTTTTGTCCCTTTTGGGTGCTTTACCAATTTGTGATGAAGTGTCTGGTGTTTTCTCATTGGTGGAATTTAACAGACAATACCTCCCCTGCCTCAAACAGGAATAGTGAATAATGTAAACATTTGGCAAGGAAATTACCTGTACTCTTGTAGTAATATGTAAGTTATGAGTTAGATTGCTTTTTATCCCCACCATCAAAGTGAAGTTGTTGTTTTCAACAAACTCATTATTTTCTGGCCTGTAAAGTTAAAGTATGCACACTTACATTTGCTGGTAGATAATGCTAGGTATATTCATAGGTGAAAATTCCACATATCACTTTCTTTTATTGAATTCTCCTCCTCAAGATTTTTGAGAAGGATGCAAGTCACTGCACAGTGAAGTCTCAAGCTGCTGTATCATAGTGGTTTTTTTTTTCAGTACAAACCAACATTTAATGAACTGTTGTTTGTAATTTTTGATAAGCTTAACCCTCCCATGGTTAGAGACAAGGCACTAAATTGCTTGCCCATACCTCCCATTTCCCAACAATATAATTTCTAGGAGGTTTTGTCTTCCTGGAAGCCAAATTAAAAGACATATATCAAGATAAGGTTTGGCCTCATAGCAATCTTTTGAAGCGAATTCTTTCTTGAATTTTTCCTAACCTATGTCCCAAGATCTTTCATATGAAAAAAGTAAGCAAATCATTTATGTTTTCTTTTGTGGAGCTTTCCGAAGAAAAGAATACTTTCCTTTTGCCATATCGTTTTTATTGATAATTACGGTTAAGTATTGTGTTTTCCACGGTTTGGTCATGTATAGAAAGTGTTATAATAAACTACTATTGAAGCTGTAGATTGTTGTTATTGGAAATTTCACAATGTGAGTTGTGAATTGATTCATTGTCAAAAGAGCTCTTTATGGAAACATTATACAATGTAAATATATACTGTTACACCATCTGTTATCAGTCTACCTTTCAAAGTCTGTTGTACTGGGCTTATGCAAGCAGCTCATAATATGCATTTCGAATGCATTCATGTGGTAAAGTCTTCTGTAGTAAAGCAAGTCATGCATACTGTTTGATTTTGACAACCATGTATCATTCAAATGGTGCAGATTTTAGCAGGTGATATTACCATTACCTATATATACTTTGACTGTGGCATAACCAATGAGCGCTTGCTTATCAGTTGTTTTTAGTTTTTGTGCAGTGGAGGTCTGTGAATAGTGCACTTTAGTTTATCATGCGCTACCACTTGGAACATGCATTGGTAAAACCATGTACCTAAACAATTACATACTGATTCTTTCTTGATTAGTTGAATTCATTGACTTTTCATCCATGGTTAGTCATTCGAGTTATTATTTACACTGAAGTGTTTCACTCATCTGCTATGTGCGTCGCTAAACATGACTGGATATTGCAATGTCTGTTCCTTTACTGACTTTCAAAACAAACTAATATAAGCCGGTGACTCATCACCTACTCACAAACATTTAACCTATTTGGCCTATTGCTTGTTCAGTAGTACCAGTCTTTCAAAAACATCGCTGTATGTAATTGTAATTACAGACACACATGGTGATCCAAGTGCCGTCATATCATGACCAAAACATCGCCAAGCCTGTCAATGTGCAATTGTATGTTGAGCATAATAGCAGAAAATGTGACCCGCACAGTTTCACCTTTGATCCAAGCTCAAAGCAGCCTGCAAAAGCTGCAAAGGAAACTGAAAACCAAGATCAGAAAGTGGAGATCCCTACAGATCCAGGTAACTGTCAATTGCATAAATGTTATCGTGTGTAACAATTAGTTGTGACGATAAACCAAAGATTGTTTTAGTAGCATTCTGGTAGTTATTGCTAGGTAATGCTCACTACATAATTTTTGTAATTCTCTATAAGCATGTTTACAATTTGGATTATTTTTTTACCATTGCTATATCAGTGGAGGCCATGTTACGAGATGGAAAGTATAGTCGCAAATACCTTGAGGCACTTTTTGCAAGACTGTGCCGTTCTTCAGATTTTCAAAATAATGATGTCAAGCCCCCAGTGCAATGTGAGTAATAACACAAAAATTTGTTTATTTACTGTGTTTGCATATCTTAAAAATAAGCTTAATTTCTATGTATCGGGTGACTTCAGTGCTAAGAAATGGCTGCTTAGTGACACCAACCACCTTTTCCAAGAACAAGCAACAGCATCTGTAATTTTGTTTTTAGTTTGGAATTCTTATTGTGTCATATGATATTTAGTTCCAGATCCTGAAGCTAACAACAATATGATTCTTAGCCTTCCAACCTTACCACAAAATACACAGCCAGTGTTATTCAGCTCAAATGTCGCCTCTTTGCCTTCAACTGTGCAAAAGCCTGTCCCATTGCAGGGTACAAATGGAATACAGTCGGCATCCCACACTCTTATACGGCCTAACATATTTCAAGGTCATACTAGCACCTCAATGAGGCGGACAGGTGTATTTTCTGATTTTCAAAATCCCGTTGTGATGACACCACAGTCAATCAGTTCGAATCAAAACTCAACTAATATCTCCACAGCTACCATACATCCGACGGCCTCTGGTATGCAGCAGCAAGTTACTCTGTCAATAAATCCACCCAGCCAGTCACAAATGTCAACCGTTCTAAGCAGCTCTGCTGTTGCTAATGCCATGCAGAATGCAGGTCTGATTGTAAAATCAGAGGATCAACAAAAGCTAGTGTGGCCAACCAATCAAGCTGGTTTTCCGAATTCAGGTGCTCAGCAAACTCATCCACAAAGTTCATTGTTGCTGGGTCAACCCGCTAGCATCGGAGGAAATGTTGTCTTTTCTTCGCTGACTGGGGGCACGTTTGTGTCAAACTCCTGCACCTCGCAGACTGTGCAACCGGTGAATGTTATTCAACAGCAAGCAACAACCACTCAGCCAACCCCGCAAGTGATACAGATAAACAACAACCTGGCAGCTTCTGCTCAGACAAGCACTCCTGTTCAGGAGACGGTTCCAACTAATCCTGTGTCTTTCGCCGTCGCTCAGCATGAATCCTGGCCCGGTCAAATAGTTCGGGCTGCCCCGAATATGGTTATCAACAATGCTGCCCTAACTACAGAAACCTTTTCATCTGACATCAACATCATTGCTTACACCGTTGCTCAGACTATGGCAACAGAAAATGCCACTCCCGCTTCAGGCAGTTTGACTACAGTAAACCCTGCAGCAAATATAAAAATATCGCAGGGAAATCAAATAGCTTGGCCCACTTCTCAACATCCTGCAAGTGCACCTGCTACAACGTTATTGTCCACCTCACAAAATCAACATCAACATCCTGTCACCACCCAGCAGGCATCAAATCCGGTCTTTTGGCGGGGTAATGTACAGCAAACGCAACCAAGCCAGATTAACGCTCAAGTTAATGTAATGCCGGCCGAATTTATCCTTCAAGAAACGGGCAATAACCAAAATTCCATGCCGGCCACGACTCAGCAGCACTTCTTTGCTTTAAGCAACAGTATGCAGATTGTTGATCAAAAAGCAACCAGTGTGGCCCAAGTTAGTAATAGTAAACAAGCAGCCGGCAATTTTTCGAATTCGGTTGTCCTGCTAAGCCCTAACGAATTATCAAACAGCGGAACTCAGCAAACGGTGGAGTCACTGGCAAGCCCTGTTGTTCCATCCGATACATGTTTGTCCGTGGATTTTGGAAACAATTTTAACATAAATGACGGTGAAGCAATGGAGCATTCCATGCTACAGACCATTATTTCCGACTGTACAAACAGTAGATCGTCTTTTAATATCGACGATTCCGCAAATCACGGTCAGGTTGAACACATCTTTCAACAGCAGTTACCGGTCAACACCGGAAACGGGACGCAAAACGCAATCTTCAGTGGTCCACAGACTTCGATGTCAACGTCACCGTGCAAAATTATGCAAGCCCCATTGCAGTTTGTGCAAAGTACGTCAAGTGACGTTGAAATGATGCAAGTGCAGCAACAGCCAAACAAGCAATTCGTCCAGGAATCACAAGGTTTACAGGTTGTGCAAGCTTCTTTGCCAATTTCGCAAAAGGACATACAGAAATCATCAATAAATCTAGAAGACCTTTTACGGGAACCGAACGTTGTGAGTATTATTTCATTGTTCCTAAATTGCTAATTTGTTTAGAATGGCGTTTCACGTTTACTTTGCATCCATGAATTTACACCAAGGTGAAGGGCCACCGATGTAATTGTGACTGTAAATTTATAGATGCAGGATACAAATATCTACCTGGTTAGCCCAGTAATACAGCAGCAGCCGCAGCAAGATATGGTGACGGATAGCTCATCTGCCCAGAGCGCCGGGCACATTGTCTATTCCATTACAAATACCAACATTAACAACAACCAACAAAATCAGCCCATGCACATACAACAGGTAAAAAAATTTTTTGAATATATCTAGAATTTTTCTTGTTCCCATTCTGTGTAAAATAACGTAATTTGAAAGTGCAAGTGTAAATTGCCTTAAATAGATTATTCGGACGAGATATCTATTCAGCAAAATATAATCATGATGGGGAAACGTGAAGTGCCATTAACTGTGTGCTTAAGTTGCCCCAATTTCAAGCTTTGAAAATGTATACAAGTATTCAGTAGTTATATCACCACACTAAAATCAGGGCGTATGTATTTAAGGCTGGGTATAATTTGAACTACAGTAGTTTAGTTGTTTTATATCTACTATTAGTCGTGGGTAAACGGCGATTGATATTTAAAGTTGATCCTAACGACACGATTTCTTCAGTGCTAACTATCCCGGCGGAAAAATGTGTAGTGAAAGATTCCCGTTAAAACGCTATATAGCGAAAAAGATAACGCTAATGTATTGTAGCGTGAAGACTTTCTAGTTTCGCACCACTGCCGTTTGCTTGCATACGAAACTGCTCGTTGTACAGTATCCAATTAACTTAACGAAAATTGTTAATCCTTGCACGTTTATGTTGGGTGCGTGTTATACTTATTTTATTTATATGTTGACTCCATAACGTATTTCTCCCCACTAAATGTCATTTGTTACAGAAGGACATTGTAATCTCCGGCTTTTGAGTTGCTTAACAATTTTTGTCGCTGTAAAAATGTTTTGTTGTGTTTCTCAGGGTGAGCACAATATTACACCATCAAATAACATGGAAGGAGGAACTACTAATAATAATTTAAAGAGGTAACGAGGTTCTACACTTAACGATGTAGCATTTCAGTCGTTAAGACAGCAATACATAATGCGCGTTGATCAAGCACAGCAAAATCTGTAACAATAAGTTCAATATATATCTACTGGGAAAATTTTCTACTTTTTCTGTTGCTGCTTGTCTGCTTTGGGGCCTTATGTTTGTTGAATTGCACTCTTGTGCGGTTGGCATGTTTACGTCATACGGTCTCGTGACTAGGGAAGAAGGCGCATAGCAGAAAGTCCCTACTAATTCTCTCCCGCGCTCAAGACTTCCCCACCAGTTATTTGCGATATGTTTGTTGCTTCTGCATCAAATGGGGTTCAAGGAATAGTTTGCTTGGTTTTGGTATATTACGTTTCACTGTTTGTTAATTGTTAAAATGAATTTCTTTTATAGCGACTTTCAAACAATTGATGGAACGGCGTTAGTCATTGGCAACTCTGAGCCGGCCGAATTTGCTCAGGTACAGAAATAAGTAGCATAAGCTTTGTGACAGCACGTTCGATCACAACATATGGCGAATATTTTCATGCATATTATGATTATTGCGATGACAACTGTAACTTCCTTTAAATTTTTATTTTTAGGCATTGGGTGGATTTTCACAGATAACTGCTTCTACGGAAAATTGAAGATTACTCTTGCTACCTTAGCACCATGTATCACGTTCCAGCTAAATCTTTTTTTTTACGCTGGCATTTCCCCATTTGATCTCATATGCCAGCATTTGAGAACTTACTTGTTGGCTTTTTAATGCCGTTGCTCTTTTCAAAACTTACTGTCCTTAACACTACTCTACACTCTTCGTAGCCTTGAATCGAGTAAGCAAGAGCTTGGCTATGAGAAGTCTTGAATCAAACGGTCGAATTTTTTATTATTATTGAAGAGTTTAAGTTTGATTATGCAGTTCAACTGATACGTTTTTGTTTGTGTGTGCTGTAACACATGATCGTGCACACGCTCTGTCGTACGTCAAAATTCAGTGAAGTGTTATACCGTGTTGAAAAGGACTATAGCTGAATAACCAAGGTGCGAAAGTTTGTTAGTAATACTGTTTCAGCGTAGTAGATTTTGTGTTTGGTTACTATCTCGGAATAACTATCTAGAAGCGCTTCGCATGAGACTCTTTCGTCTCGTTAGTGCTTCGACTTAAAGTGTCCATCTAATACAATTTTGCTGTTCAACAAACAAGAATTTGGAAAAGGTCATTGAGTTTGTGCCAAAATAATATCCCGCTTTCTATGTTTGTTGG
Organism: Clavelina lepadiformis; assembly: GCF_947623445.1. Lineage (NCBI taxonomy): Eukaryota > Metazoa > Chordata > Ascidiacea > Aplousobranchia > Clavelinidae > Clavelina > Clavelina lepadiformis. The sequence continues at coordinate 9,156,687 of NC_135243.1, forward strand.
AATAGCGGACGAGATTTACTTTTTATTGATTTTTTGTGATAATTGGCTCCCAAAAACATCCGATCGAGTTTTCGTGTTTTTTTAATTGAGTGTTAAATTTCGCGTTATACTCCGCAAAACCAGTGTCTGTTTTCTAACGTCTACGCTATTTTAACCTTGGGCCCGTTATTTGCAAAACTTTCCAGAGTTGTGTTGTGGATTAGGCCAAAATCATTTTCAAACCACTTTGTGTACCTGCTCGTTTCTGGATTTGATGCGTTCGTGCAGGAATAACTTTGTGAACTTCATATCGCGTTCAATGGTGTGACACCTCTCTGGTTCATGCTTATTCTTGCCATGTTCAGTGATATGTTTTATTGCTATTGAAGGACCAAACACCGTAATGAGACCGGTGATTGAATGTATTTCATACGACGTGCATAACCGAATAGCATGTATCGTTGCGATCATAACTACTTTTCGTTGACTGGTATAATTAACAACTGTCAATGTTGTATTGTATTGCTTTTTACAAGTTTGATTAATGTACACCAGTCAAACTGGAACTAAGTACGAATTCGGTGCCCCCAGTTTTGGAAATCTTTCATACTGGATAATTCACGTATATAGTTAAACTAGCTTAAGCATTTCGTACTATTCAACCCTGGCTTTTAGTTAGATCATGTCAAGCAGCTTCGTGATATGCATTGTACATATTTCTATATAGCACTATATTTAACATGTCCCCAGCTTCTGTAGCTCTATTTATATATTTCTTTCGTTGTAAAGTATCTCCTACACCGCACTGGAAACGTAGCAAAATCTCCATGATTTCAGCCAAATGATAAAAATGCTTACTGCCCCAAACGATGCTTTGAACTAATGCGAAGGTTTCTGTTATTGTAATTAGTTTTGTAATGTTACAAGACGGATTTTTTAAATAAACACATCATTTCAAAGTTGTGTACTATTTTATATTTGCTTAATAACCTACTTCGTGCTACTTCAGGTTTGTAATCTGCGTATGAAATACAGCCTACTATATGATTGCTCTTCATGTGCTTGCTGAAGCAAAGGTACGCGATTTTATGTTAAGTTCTTATAAAGGCGTTATTTTTAATCTATAGGATACAGTTATGCTAAACAAGTTTTATTAACGGTCGTTTTGTGAATACCCATATTCCACACTGTACTAACCTACAATGTCATTAGTTTTTCTCTTAAACTACTCGTGGGTGATAACAATCCCGGAAGGAACAGTTTTAGGTTATTAGAGAGAAGTGCATACCAAAATGGCTATGAAGGAGTATGCAATAACATTTATAGCCTAAATGTGTTACTGGAATTTTTTCTTCGGACCAGGAATGTACAGAATCAAGATTTCGCCAAACGCAAGTTTTACAGAATATGCGATTGACTTCTTCCAAAGACTCGACTTGCTTAGAATCTAAACTGTAAATGACTTGTATTTGGTTGACAACACGAGTTTGATGATTTGGTTATGACTCTGGTAGATTGTCGTTTGAGCTGATTGTCAACAGGACTAAATGACAAACAGCCAAGCGGTCGCGCTGCCAACCAAAATGCATAAAGGCCATAATAATAAAGAAGGGCGTTGTTGATGAGCCCGAGTTTGTACAGCAAAAGTGCACTTCAATGACAATCTTTGGAAGATGTGATGACATTACTGCTCGTTGCAAAATGAAATTTTCTCTAGTACATCGACAGTGATGTACGGAGAATGATGCCATTGCTGTCCAATAGATGGTATTGCTGAAAGGAAACCCATCTTATTTCGAATCTGCAGACTCCAATGGCGCTGGTGGTTACGTTTCAATCTAGTAACTGGTTCCTGTATTTAATCTTGAAATTATGTAAAAGTAGTGTACTGAGTGTTGAAAATTTACAAGTTACTTAAAAAATAAACAGATCAGGCGTATAATTTTCTTAGCCAGATTCAAAGTTTTCCTGTACCATGATCTTATCAAAGTGCTTTATGAAAAAGTACTTGTCATACGCTAGAGTTTGGCAACAACAAATTTGGTGGCAGGTGGTTGAGGAAAGCGGTAACTATTTTCAAGTTGAAAGAGAGATACAGCAAGTGAATGTTTATTAAAAATTCAGTGAAACTTGGTTGATATGATTACAGTTGCGGTATTACTAAATGTTGCCTACACTCAATAACACTGAATGTGTCTTAAAGCCAGCAAACATCCATTAGTGAAATACAATTGAAAATATAGACAAAAACAAGTGTATAGTCATAGTGCAACAAAATAAATGAAGTGCTTGGTTCTGGAGTGCAGATTTATACAGTGCAAAATTACACAAATAAGGAACAAAAATAATACAAAACATTGTCACATAGTGTCATGCACGTGTGATTATGAAGCAAAATAGTTTTTTTATAAAAAATTTTCTTATTTTCTAAAAGTTTCAAATCATTATGCAGAGAATTCCAAATTTTTGGTCCCACACATGGAATCGTTTGTTGAGTTAAGGATTAACTGTAGAAGAGAAGGCAAAAATTGTTTTGATTTCTTAGCGAATTAGTATATCTCGATGAATTTATTTGGAAAAAAAATTAAAAATAATGGAGAAAGCAATTGATGCATGGCTTTGAACGTGATAGTGCATATTTCACTTTCAAATAAGCTATTTATAGATGGAAAATTGCAGTGTTTCAAGGGATTTGAATAAAGTTTGGTTTTATAAACACCTATTAGCTCAGCATACTTGATGCATATTTTCAGCCCTCCACATATTTCGAAATCTTTATTCTTAATCAATTGTGGACGTTTTCGTGAAGGTTGAATTTTATTCGAATAAATTTAGCATTTGCCTTTAGTAATCGGTTGTTTAGGTACCAAAGGCATAGTAATCGATTGATTAATTATTATTTATTATTCAATTTATTAAGTATCAGTATTAAGTCAAAAATAATCGATTTATTTGTAATAAATTTGCTGTTTACTCAAATCGGAACTACTTTTCCAGCCATGTGTAACGATTAACTTTTACCCCACATAGAACTGAATTTAATCGTTAAATGTAGTTGGCGGTTTGGACGGCCAAAATTAAATAGGTATACGCTATGGTTGTCACCAGGCGTAATAATCATCAAATATAAGGCACAACTGGTGAATACAGAACTCTATTGTCTGCCGACGTTTCATTTCATTTATTCCGAGTTTTTTTAGATAATCATAGTTAACTTGTATTGTATTTGTTGTTTCTTATAACTGGGCGTTTTATGTTATTTTTATATTGCTCTTTTATAACCATGTCAAAACAATGCCTTTATAATACCTTTATACCTTTATGCAATGCCTTTGTAAAGGCATAGGTCAAAGTATTAGCTAAGTGTGTATGATTATGACGTCACATTGATGTATCATAATTGTTCCTAAGTAATGCGGCAAATTTGTAACCTGGCAATTGTCATTCTATATAGTTTCGCCAAATTCAAAATTTTATTCCCATTGCTCTGATGAAGTTAACCCGAATGGTTTAATGAAATGTCGGAAGAAAAAAAATTCTGTATTCACCAGTTGTGCCTTATATTTGATGATTAAATAGCTGTAGTCTTTTTAATAGTTTCTTAACACTTTTAAAGACTTCCCAGTCAATCAAGCATCAGTTATTGTTGCGAACAATGACATTGACATATCAAAATAGCATAAATGTTGAATATGTGCGCTGCATAATCATAAATTTAGGCAGCAAACAAGGGGTACAATATTTTCCAACATGTCGTGCAGTATTTTCTAAGTCTAGTCAATATTTTTTCATGTTATTTCGAAGCTACTGCAACAACTTTATTAATTGTTTTGGAATTAAAAATACCGTTTTATTCGATTGATTATATTATTCAATTAACCTTCTTGAGATAGGCCTAATCACCCAAGCTCTGGAAGATGTATGAAAAGTAATCAATTTATTCGAGCAAACCGCACAGTTTATTCGAATTAATTGTCGCAAATTTTGGAAAAACCGCTTGTTTAATTCAGTGTTTCTTAAACTGTGTGCCGTGAGAGATTCTTAGGTGTGCCGCAGAACCTTTTAGAAAATAAGCTATTCGTATAACAAATAGGCATGCAGGCAAGCATGCGAGACTTCAGTGCGCACTATCCATTAGAAAATGATTAGATAACTGATAATATTTATCAGAGTGAATATTTCACCATAAGTAGGTAACGCAACCCATAGAAAGATTAGGTTAGGTTAGGAGAATGGGTATGCAAACTATTGATTTAAGTTATTTAGGGTTTAATTGAAGTTAGGTTTAGAGTAGAAGGTAGGTTTAGGTTACTATGTTATAACATTTAATTTAGGGTAACAAGAAACCATGAAAAATAGCTTTGAACTTACAATTTTTTCCGTTGAATTAGTGGCAGCTTAATATTATTGTACTTGCCTTGCGGATATAGTAAAGGTAATCGTCACGTTATAATCGTATGATTATGTACTAATGTCTTTTTAAACAAGACGTCCATTTTCTACCATGTTGACTTGCGCGCTGTATTAGATTAAAAGGAAAGCAATTGCATTTAGTCTGATTAATATCATATAATGATAAGCTTTTTAGAAATGGTTAGTTATTGAAGTGCATTAAACTCTTTGCTTAAAAGCGTAAATATAAAAAAGATTACGCTCAGTACGGGTTTATCAGTTCCGGACCTGAGGTCACCAGCAACCTTTCTGCGTTATCTGCAATACAGCCTTATTTAATGAGACACTTGAATCCAACATCGAAGGATAATACAGTGCTAACTGGGCGGCTGATTGTTGTTAATCGTTGCTTGATCGATTGTTCGTTAGTCTGATTCCATTGATAGCGCGTTCATTAACCACTGATAGCCTAGTTGAGTATCACAGTACCAAAACTACACTGTCAATGTTTTAAATATTGATGCCGTGCATTTGTAGTGATACAAGTTGTGCATGTTATTAAGAAAGTTGTACTGTCTTTAGTCAGTCATCTCATTCAAACATTTATTTCTTAAAAACGGAAATAGTTGCCGGATTTCAATCAATAGACGGTTTTGGGAAGTGGTTGTAGTACATCCAGAGTGTTACGAATTTAGAAGTGTATTTGTGACATAGTTCTGTGACGTAAATAGTGTTGTCATATTGTTACTGGTTAGAAAGGATATATTCTGTGACACATCGATATTTAGAACGGGTGGCCTTAGCTGATCGGCTATAGCAAAAGGATAAATAGAGTTGATCTTGGTTTAATCGGACTCCTAATAAAAAAAAATTTTTTAGAAATCTGGTTTTATGAAAGGTCTATCTGAAAAGAGTATTTGTGGAAATGACATGATAATTTCTTCTGATGTAATTGTGACTGCGTTTCGGAATATAAGTACAGTCGACTCCGCTTAATTCGGACACTTTGGTTCCGCTCACTTTTGGCCGAATTAAGCGGAGAAACGGCTTTGTCCGAATTAAGCGGAAAATCAATTGTTCGTTTCATGGTCATGCATAAAGGCAGAAAACGCATTTAAAATACTGTACTGTTGCGTAATAAATGAATTGCAGCTGCGCTATACTGCAGTAATTGGCATTAATCGCATAAAACGTCTTCGTTTACTTGAGTAAGCAATTTCACTTTTTCTTCTAAACTTTTCTGTACCATTCTGTCCTACAAGATGGACGCAATTGTACCGAAGTAAAAGCGACTATGAAGCTGGCATGGCCTTATATGAGTTCATTGTCGATTGTTACCGCATCAATCGTCATTGTTTCACCATAATCACTCATAATGCAATTGCATCTTGTGTTAAAACGAAGGAAGTACTGTTTATTGTGTAATAAAATTAATAACTAATAACCTAACGATGGAATTGCGAACCTGTGTCCGAATTAAGCGGAGAATTGTCCGAATTAACGGGAGTTTTTTACGTTCAATTTTTACTTTTGTTCCGTTCCCGAGCATTTTGGCCGAATAAAGCGGTTGTCCGGGTTATCCGGTGTCCGAATTAAGCGGATTCGACTGTATTTGGACTTTATGCTGCTTAAAGAAACAAGAAGACATAGCATAAGCAACAGAGTCACAAGTAAAACAGACAAAAGGAGTTCTAAACGAACAATTAAAGCCTTTGGCCTTATGTCATTCAAAAACATTAATACAGCCCCAACCATCGCTACAATATATTTATGATTCTCAAAGAAACTGTTACTGTTTTCAGAGCACAGAATAAAGCTGCATTCAGTAGACTGTTAATGCCAGACTGCTCTTACTGGACTGTACTATTGAGAACTAACGTATTGAACGCTGTAGTACAAATGACGTAATTCGGAAGTAATCGAATTCGGGTCGCGTATATCAAGCACGACCAAAATATAGCACAGCGCTTATTGTTAAACACACGAAATGGAACACAAATAACATTATAATATCATCAGATCTACACGAGAATTCCGTAGGAATAAGGGCTAATTATGACAATTAGCACAATACTTTGTGAACCTGATGTCGCAAACAAACAGGAAAATAAAATGGATAGCTACCTCAAGCTGCCGATAAAAGGATTGGCTGCAAGCTACAAAGTGACTCACGTGTTGGCTAAACGTAAATAGCACACACAGACACAGAATTAGTCATTGGACAAGCATTAGCCATTGTTGTTGAAGATATGCTTGGATCTGCTACCGCCGAAAAAGTTAGACGAGTTCCTTTGTCAAATGACACGATTTCACGAAGAATAGAAAACTTGTCCTCAGATTTAAAAGATGAAGTTCGCAGATACTTTGTTGAGAAAGAAGACGAACTGTCTGTATTATGGACTTTACAATTTGACGAATCTACTGACAGAACTGGGAAAGCTCATCTGCTTGCTTTTATTCGGTTCATAAAGGATAGAGAAATGGTAATGTTATGCAAAGAATTGGGAGGCACAACCAGAGGAAAGGATATATTTAAAATTGGTCAATGAAAATGTCTGCTAAGTTGTTATCTTCTAAGTTGTAGAGGAGTAACTACGTGAGCGTTTGTACCGACGGTTGTCCTGCAATGCAGGGGAAAAACAAAGGATTTGTTGCATGTGTGCTCCAAAAAAATCCAACCGTGATAATTGTGCATTGCATGGTCCACAGAGAAGCTCCCGTGGCCAAATCTTTGCCTGGAGATTTACAAGCTGTTATGACTCAAGTTAGCCAAGTGGTAAATTTGATTAAATCTCGGCCGCTACAAAATCGATTTTTTTCAATATTTGTAAAGCCATGGATTCTGTGTACGAGTGTTTGCTGTATCACAATGAGATTCGTTGGCTTTCGAAAGGGAATGTATTACAACGCATGGTCCATCAAAAACCTCAAGATATTTTCTTCATGGAAACGCAGAAAAAAGATTTCGGATTTCCTCTTCAAGCGACGGTTGGTGGCTGAAAGTTCCTTTTCTTTCTGGCTTGTTTGATCAACTAAACAGTTTGAGTTTAGGTTTACACTGGTTAGTGTATACCACAATTATCTTATTCTATTACAATCTGAATCTCAAAAACAATTAGAAGGTTGCGAATTCCGTCTAGAAATTTCCTAAACGTCAGTTGAATAGATTAATTAATAATATTAAACACTGAGAATCTGATTAATTTCACTTTTAATGTACTTCATTATTACTTCGGGCGAACAACAATATTACCGTTCATATAAAAAGGATGTTAGGAACCTAATTGCTATCAAAGCGTATCTCTCTACGTTACAAGTTCATTTAAAAGGAGATTGTACTCAGAGCTGTTACGATCTATCTCTTTCGCTTTCATTCGCTGAAATTATTGCATGCAACCGTATATATAATTATATACACACTGAAGGAGAGAATTAAAGAAAAACAATTCCAACTTGAGGGACAATGCGCTTATCAAAACAGGAAATGCTTTGGAGATTTGGACTCGAAGATTTAGAGGTTAGGTGTCAGCTCTAACAAGACAATTTTCAATAAACACTGTCTATTTTTAGAATGACAATGCGGTTATTACGGGGTCAATCGTGCAGATAAACATATTTTTCAATTAAGTTGTAAATCACATAGGCCATAGGGGTTATTTCGAATTGGGCGAGTTCATAATGCAATGTAGATAACATGTTTACAAAATAGGTTCACAATTATGGGGTTATCTTAGTGCAATGAGTTCAAAAGTGCAAGGTAGATAACATGTTTAGGGAACAGGTTGTCAACCAACTATTCTTCGATTGGATAGCGATTATGTCGTAAGCTGAGAATGAACTTATGGCAAGTATGACGTTGTACAATAATAACGCGATGAATAGCAGATACATAATTGCAACGCCACAACTTGAAAAACATGGAAACAGCGTATTCCATTCTTCCCCGCTTACCCGTAGTAAGTGTGGGGCTATTTCTACTAGAGAGAAAACACAATTTCACCAGCTGCAAATTGCTATTACATGCACGGACAAGAAAAGAAGTTATATACAAGGTTTCTTGAATGTACGGATGCTGCGATTGTTTTATAATATGATGGATTCACGTCCTTGAGTATATCAGTTTTCGGCGAAGACAGGCTGAATGCTTGATCTCGACGCGTTTAAATGAAAACAGTTTTGAAGGTGATGAGGCCGCTGCGGTATTCCAAGTAACGTCCCAGTTGGGACGAGTTTTCCATAGAGACGACAAAGTTATAACAAGTGGAAGCGATTGGCCAAAGTGCATACGGAAGTGCTGATTGAAAAAAGACACTTCTAGAGGTTGTATGCTGATGGTAGGTGGAATCGTGTTGGTTGCATGATGAGTGAGACCTTGTAGACTTTCTTGCTGTCATCCTAGCAGTTATGTAAGGTCTAGATGCAGTAGTCGCTGGAATTCTGGATAAGTGGACTATCAAGGGTATAATCCGCTTCTCCGTAGTGGAAGCACGCTGACCTTGAACGGGTATAGCTGACGTAGCGGGCGGTGTCTGGTTAAGGCTCTCCGGTTCAGTCGGAGAAGATCGGCTGAAGAAGGTGATGATCGGGAATATTGTGCAAATGTTCGCGTACGGTGCGGTGAAAGCGTTCAGGAACAATGGGGCGTTCACGCTACGTAGATACGCAACGGGGAAGCGTCGTTTCCTGATCAGGCAATTTACAGTGCTCAAGCTGAAGTGACGTTTTGGCAGAGCGCACCTTTTGAACTGATGGGTCTCCTAGTTATGCTCTAGCAATTACCGCAAAATCCAAAGGCGCTGGACATGATAAAACTGAGTTGACCGAAGAAGCAACGGCACGTGAAAAAAAATATGCAGCTTGATTATCATGGGTAGAAAGATGAATTAATAAATTATTTTTGGTTTATAGCGAAATATAAAGCAACTATCTATATTGACGCGGAGACAAATGTGTTTTTTTCCCGATACAACTGCATTGTAAAAGGTAAGTTTTCTACCCTTGATGTAAAAATGCGATCTTCCAAAAAATAGCGAAACTGTCGAACCGCTTTGTACGCTGCTAGCAGTTCACGATCAAAGCCGTTGTATTTCCTTTGCTGAAAGCTGCTGAAAGCTGCTGAAAGCTGCTGAAAGCTGCTGAAAGGAGACGGGAAAAGAAAACAAATAGACATAAAATTGCCTTCTGCTTTTGTTCTAAGACTGCGCCCATAGCAACGCTAGAATAAACTGTGGTAAGAAACGTTTCTGCGTTTAACTGTGGATAAGATAAAGTGGTTGCATTAGCCATGACCTTTTAGCTTAGCGAAAAAGTACGCTTTTGTTCGTCATTCCAAACTAATTTGGCATTTTTTTTTTATATTGCTATTAGTTAAATCATACAATGGCTTGAGGGCGTGCGTACAGTGTTGAATGAATCTAAAATGATAACAGAAGATACCTGAATAACGTTTGAGTTGTTTACGCGTAGCAGGAAGTTCGTAGTCTGGGATTGCAGCCATGCGTTCCTTTGTTAGGGAAATCCCCCTCCTGGAAACCGTGAAGCTCATCGCAAGAACGATATTTCAGTCTTGACAAATTCGCATTTATCTGGGCTAATGGGAAGACCGAATTCATTTAGGCGTTGAAAAAGAATTCTTAAATGCTTGAGGTGCTTTTCCATGCTGGAAGAACTTAAAATAATGTCATCAAAATAAGTGAAACAGCCCAATTCTCTCAAAGGTGACCTCAACCTTAGCGATTAAGCGACAAAACGTACGAGGAGCGCCGGCGATTCCGAACAGAAGTCAAAGAAAATAGTTACTCCCATCTGGAACAACGAATGTAATTTTGTGTTGGTCTTCTTTAGCAATGGCAATGTTATAATAGGCGCTTATTAGGTCAATCTTGGAAAAATAATGTTGTCGTATAAGTCGTTTGAAAAACATTATATTATAAATTATTATAAATAGAACTATTATATTATAAATATTCTATAATAGAACAGGAAATGACGTATAAACGCATTTTCTGTTCAGCTTCCTGTAGTCTATATTTTGTGTTTACCGTTACCTTTGGGTTCCAACAATGCTGGGCTGCTATATTCGCTGGATCTAGCCTCGGCAATAATTTTATTGTTTAGCAATGTTTGTATTTCGGCCCGCATGATTTTTGATTTTTCGGGAGATAAGCGATACGGTTTAGAGCGAACGGGAATGTCATCGATTGTACGAATGTGATGAACTACATCGTGTTTCGGCCGAAGGAGGATGGGGAGGATTTCGATAAATCAAGAAATTCTTGTAGAAATTGAAAAATTGGGTCAGAATTTGTTAAGGTACCAATTTGTGAAAGACAATAGGAAGTAGGTTGAAGAGAGATGATAGAGTTATCGGTTAAGTAAATTAACTGTCGGGCAGAAGTGTCAATAACTAATTGAAACTTGCAGCAAAAGTTTATCCCGAGAATGCAATGTGGCACATCCGTGACAATGAAATCAAAATGAAATGGGCGCTTAACTCAAAACTCCAACATTGTACGCCGAGATTGGAGTAACACTTGCGGCTTTTAAGCTAAAGTCAGGCAATGGTTGAGGACAGTCTGCATGCGAACAAGGCAATAGGGAAACCGTTGATCCCGAATCAATGAACAAATATAAATTGTTAGCAAAATCAAAAACTATAAATAAGGATGCGCCGGGATTAATATTTACAAACTCGGAACGCGTTGGTACAAAAACTGGTGTGGCTAAACTGCCGACGCTTATGCATTTTTTGGCAAAAGCGAACAAAACGATCTCAAATGTTGACAGCAGGGCTTGTATTTGCGTGCCTTGTTTCCAAACTTAGCATGATAGAACCAAAGGTTCAAGGCGATATAACGTTCTGCTTGCCTCGGGCCAGGAAAACGGCCGGGAAAAGAATCTTAGGAGCCCCCAGAAAAGAAGGTTGTCGAGGCTGATCGTGGTAACGTTGGGGACCTTGGAAACAGCATCTTCCAAATTCCAGTCATCAAGGGCTATCAGAAAATATAATCACAGCAACATCAAAGCTATGATCATTCCACGAAAAGTTGACATTGTTAAAAACTAAAGTCTTTGTTGCACTTCTGTTCATCATGTGATGAACTTCAGATTATCAACTAGGAAGTTATTTGTATGTTAGTGCTCTAACAAACGGTATAGACTAAACTTGGGAAATCAGTGCGGTCATAAATCTTCAAAGCTCAAGTCTTTTTTTCGTGATGGTGTACAATTTGACAGTAGGCCTATTCGGAATAACAGTATCGACAAAGAATAATAACCAAGCTTGATGAACAGAAATCTTGTACCTGGAAGATGGCCATACTGCACCTTCGAGATCCCGTCGAAAATTACCATCATTTTCAGCCTGGCCTATCGTCACACAAATCTGGCAAAGAGTTGAATTGATTGCGGATAAACTGGCTGGGTTAGTTAGAAAACATTACCATGATCTGTGCGGTTTGGTATGGTATGTGATATTGTAGTATGGTATGGCACATGCTGCAGTGCTGTTATCAATGACTTCATATTTTAATCAAACTGAAACCATTAATTGCTTTAGAAATTTCATTTTCAACCTTCAAGTTAACCATATGACATCAGGTTGTGATATAACATTTTAGGTCAGATTTCGAACGTGCTAATATTTCCCAAATATAGTACCGTATTAACTGTTTGTCATTCGAGGCATTAATTCAATTTAATCCAACTGCGATTTGACCATTTCTTGATGACTGATTAAATATCATTTGTATGTTATGCACTCTGTGTTGTTTTATTGGACATTGTAAATCCAAGTTTTGCTGGTAAAATGACGGAATTATTACAACTTTGGCGCTTGATGATGGTTATGCCGTGTTCTAGTGCTTATAGGCAGGATGTAAGCTAATAAAGCATGCACAAGTTTACCGGAAATAAACGCTTTTTTACAAAATGGAAAACATTACTTGAAATTTTTTAATATCTAATTCCTACGGCAACCAACATTAATAATGTATGCAGAAATAACTATCTACTAAAAACTGCACAGTATACTCCAGAAAGATAGCTAGCACTAACAACTTTTGAACTACAGTATCTATCCAGTATGAACAACAGAGAAATGTTTGTTGCGCTAGCTATGCAACATGTTGCACAGCAAACTAAAGTAATTTAAAAATTTTTACAAAATTAAAACTTTAATTCAACCCTCTGGTCTCATTGCGCTTTCTTAAAATAAAGCCCGGGATCGTGCAAAAAGCGCAGAATTTGTAACTCTGGCTTGAATTGCTAGAGTATCGTGCTTTATTGTAACAATGAACAAGCATTTTTTCAAATAAGATTTTATCATACGTTAACAGGCAAATCTGATTGGTTGTGAAGGGGACGAATCGGGGGCGTTGTTCGTTTATGATTGTACAATAGTTCCAAAGACCAGTTCAGGATAGTTTTTGCTCCAGACAAGATAGGCCAGTTACCCAAGTCGAAGAGTTGGAGAAACGGTCGGAGGGTGTTGGTTGAACAAAACGGGTGATAATAGTTGTGGGTTGAGCTATAATATGAATTTTCTTGCGTCACATTCTTTGTAGTAGTCCTAGGCTTTGTTGTATCAGCGTTCTCAGAACCAGTCAGGTTGGAACGTTTACTACTGTAGCATACCGGTGTGACGTGCCACTTAGGCTATTTTAGTTTCACCTGTACTTGCTGCATTGTTTACCCATGTTGGAACACAGCTTTTCCATATTGATGTCTCTGAGATATATAGCTCAACGCTTATTTTTCAAATGTTTCATTCGGGGAATTGGCGAGTTAGTTAATGGTAGGATTTGGTGAGATCAAACTCTGACGCAACTTGCATCAGTAGCATTACTTTGCAGTACCTGACACAGTTATTGACTGTTCTATGAAAATTTTGGTAAGGTACTTATACCACATGCCGTTAAAATCCAATAACGACTACCAACAGTTTAACAATTCAAACGGTCATAATTTTTTAACTCATCAGGAAAATTGCATTGTTGCTCTTTCATTTAAGTTTTGCTTGGTGTAGTGGTTGCATGGTCTAAGATTGCACTCACAAAAAATAAAATTCCTAAAATTAATCAGCGGGGTTGCATGTCTCATCTAACATTGTGTGGATTGCCCATAATCAGGGTGAAACCATGACAAGTACACCAACTGGCTTTTTACTGTCCAAGCTTTAGCCCCCAAAATTTATCTTTGCACATGTATTCATCATTGTTGTCTAGGATGGAAAGTTTATCCTCCGTGCAATTCAGATAATAAGCTAATAACAAATTGATTTGTTTAATAAGAATATGTATTTTATCTTATTGTGCATATAATAAAATTGGTTTTATGTATACCTAGTAACAAGTCATATATAAAGCAAAAATTATACCATTTTGTTAGAAGAACCGTGCAACAAATATCTACTAAATTTGTGACACATATATTCATACGTGTCCAGTGTGCAATTGAGAATAAGCCACAGTGGAAGCTTGTTAGCTTAGCTTTGAATAGGTGAAATTTTTGTATAATTTCAAGTAATATCACAACTCCAAATAAACTCCTTTAAATTCAGTTACTTAATTATTATATATCATTTATACCAATTTCCAAAAAATTAAACTTAAGATTTAATTGAGTGTTATATGATGCATTGATCCTTTCAACTAATGTATTAATTCCAATAACTATCTGGGTACATTATTCTGATTACATTTTATGGTATGGCAACTTAACATAACTTTTATGTACAGTTATATTGTATACACATACATTTTACATACATAGAACATGTTGGTAGAATTCAAAATTTTCGCCAAATGTTATATGAAGCTTAGGGGCAAGAAGTGAGAGCTAAGACCAAAAACAAGAGCCTAAAATCAAAGAGTCCATGTCAGTAAACATACTGGATATGATATGAACAATAAAGGATATGTAGTAGTTTAGCAGTTACAGTATTGCCATAAATAAGTGGGAAAAAACAAATCCATGTCTTATTTATGATGAGGATGGCGGCCCTTATTATGTCACGATAAAAGAAATGATAGGAATGACTGAGGTATTTGGATCAAGTATGAATAGAGTGTTTTGTATGGCCGACAAGTAAACAGTAATAGATATAACTAAAGCTTACTTGAGTGTATAACTGCAACATTTTGCGTTAAATAAGCCTAAACTAGCTTATCGTTGTTGTATTTGTACTGGTTAATGTAAATGTTAACTTACAGTACAGTGTAGTCTTGGCTTGTGACTCTAGCCTGGTCTGGTACTGGTAACTGCGATAAAAACTAGATTGCTTTACCAGTACATTTACTGTCATCCATGACATTCTTATGCTGAAAATAAATATTACATGCTATTAATCACCTACGTATGGAGACGTATTCCATCCGAAATGCTTTAGCTAGCTTACCGCTACTACAATAATTATTACAACTTCAGTCATCATATGTGCCTGTGCATTATGTGCCTATTATTGTATATTTTTTGTGCACTATAGTTACCTTGTTTCAGCATTTCTCAACCCAAGTGTTTCATTACTCTATTTTTTGTAAGTCAGTTCTATTTTACACTATGCCTGCAACCTAAATATAGTAACGATAACCAACTTAAATGCTAAAACTTATGAGCAAAACATACTTGCAACCCATCAGTATAACCTGGCATTTTGAAACTGTACTGTATTTAGAAGTCTTGTACAATTGTTAAAAACTTACTTTTTATTGATATTTTGAAAATGATATTTGTACAGCTATCCAAGCATTAAGCCGGACAAATAGCTAATGTAATTCTCATTAACTGGAAGTGTAAACCTTATTTATTGGCTATTTCAAAATGCATGAGGAGCTTAAAATTATTGCCATTAACTATGCAACATCTGCTGCTTCTGCAACTGTAGCAGAAACTGCAACTTTTCCATTAGACCTTACCAAGACCAGATTGCAAATACAGGGTGAGTTTGCATCAAACGGTCATGCAGCTACAGTTACAAAAAGGGGCATGGTTAGAATTGCTGTTGGCATTGTGCAAGAAGAAGGATTTACAAAGTTGTGGCAAGGCTTGTCACCTGCTGTATATAGACACTTAATTTATACCGGGGTAAGGATGGGTGTGTACGAACAATTACGTGATAAAGTTTTAGGCCGAAATAGTGACGGATCATTTCCGACATGGAAGGCAGCAATTGCTGGATTAAGCGCTGGATCGTTTGGCCAATTCGTTTCTAGTCCAATGGATTTAATAAAAGTTCAAATGCAGATGGAAGGTAGAAGACAGATGGAAGGAAAAGCTCCAAGAGTGCAAAGTGTGTGGCTTGCCTTACAAAGCACTATAAAAGCTGGTGGCTTTAGAGGCCTCTGGGCTGGATGGGTACCTAATGTTCAAAGAGCTGCGTTGGTTAATATGGGAGACTTGGCAACTTATGACACAGCCAAACATGCAATTTTAAAAAATACATCCATTCCAGATAACTGGATATGTCATACACTTGCAAGTGTCTGCAGTGGTTTTGTTGCCGCTACACTTGGCACACCAGCTGATGTTATTAAAACGAGAGTAATGAATCAACCTAGAGACAAATGTGGAAAGGGTTTGTTTTACAAATCGTCCATTGATTGCCTTGTGCAAACTATACAAAAGGAAGGCTTTTTTAGCCTCTACAAAGGCTTTGTTCCGATTTGGTCGAGAATGGCTCCATGGTCTTTGACATTTTGGTTGACATGGGAAGAGATTAGAAAGTTATGTGGCAGTACCAGTTTTTGATGGAATTTTGAACTGTTTATGTGTAAAGTCAAATGCTGCTTCATATATGAATTTAACATTTTGAAACGTTATTTGCTTTCAGTTCTGCTTACATCTTCCAATTATCATATTTCAGGTCAAGCTTGGAAAACCGTACTAATGGTACTATCTTTTGTGTCATATTTGCAAAAGATTTTTCTCAACATGTGTTATACGTGCAGTGGATACATGTCACTAAGATAACCTAGTGATATTTTGTAAAGTACAGCTGAAAAATTTTGATATGTACTCTGGTTTGTTTTTTAACTTGGTGACTTGTCGTGGAAATAGCAGAGATAA
Organism: Clavelina lepadiformis; assembly: GCF_947623445.1. Taxonomy (NCBI): domain Eukaryota; kingdom Metazoa; phylum Chordata; class Ascidiacea; order Aplousobranchia; family Clavelinidae; genus Clavelina; species Clavelina lepadiformis. The sequence goes on from NC_135243.1 coordinate 9,173,121, forward strand.
ACTTGAACAGAAACAGAATGTTAACTATTCTGCATCACATTTTATTGTCCATCTAAGCAGAAATTTTGTAGAATGCATTCATCTATCACGTTTTAATTGGTCTTTCTATCTACTATGCACAAGCTAATATTTCTATGTTTATCCACCTATCTTCATTTTGCTTCACATAAACAGATTGTTTTTTGCTACTTTTCAATATTTCTCAAAGTTCCAATGAGTCTACTAACTGATATATGTGTTGTTCAATCACACGTTACAGCCTACAAGTTAATTATTGGTTATGGCTGGGGCTGGCAATTCAATGCACAATTTATCACCGCTTGTGTGAGTGTGACTAGTTTCTGGAAACTGCAATTGATTGACGTGCTTATTTTTTACAGTTTATTGCTATCAATGCTTGCTTCCAAACTCGTTTGGTGTTAATAAGGTTTATATTTTATTGTTCTGCTATATTCAGAATTTTGGGATAAAACTGTGATATTCAACTTTTGATATGAAGCTGGGTTGAAATTCATATTGTTTAATTGGCATAAAGCCAGTTTTGTTGTTTGCATTGGAACTAAGCATTCCCATTAATCACATCAAAGGAATAAGATCATCATTGCAACGAATTCATGAATTTTGGAATAAACCCAACGTAAACTCTTTTTTTGATTGGATTATTTAGACCATTTTGAACTTATTGCACTGATATCACTATCTTGTCATTGAGAGAAATTCTTAAAATGCTTTTGAAATCACCTCACAAATGTTGTTGTACAAGTACAACGTAATCCAATGCGTTACACTGTATCCAGCGTAACACATTTCCCTTAGTGAAACTAATCGTCTTTTATGATGACGCGAATGGAAGTCACAATAATATCAAGATTCATTGATTCAAATGTTGCATATAGATACAAAGACCTATTTATTTGCAGACGCACCCAAGTTTCTAAGATAAGTTGATCAAGATGACTAATGGCTTTTTTAACTAATCTTGGGTGGTTTTGTGGACATATTCGATAGCTAGTCCAAAGTCCAGTGTAGTCATCCGTGCCAGTGTCGATGTTACACCCAAATTTGTCATCAATATCCGGACAGCATTACGCGTTGTCGCTTTGCCATTATTGGTTCAGTAGCACTGGCCTTGTTTTATTCACATTGAATAGTCGATTGTTAGCGTGTAAAGATACCTGAGCACCAAACACACTGCTACATTATGTTATGTTGCAGCATTGCTGCTTTCAGTCATTCGATTCATTTAGTATCCTCTTTGAATTGAAGTAAACGTGGTATGCTTCAACTTTTAAAATGTTTATGCAATTTTCGATTGTGTGTATTTGAAAATCCTTTAAACATTGAAGGTTTGTCATTTAATACACTGCTTTTTAATTTGTGCAATAAATTTTACATTTGAATACAAGCCAATGATCGCGTTTGTTCACCCAATGACGGCCGCGGTAATGATGTAAAACCCACTTGTTTAGCCATAATGGGTCCTGTAAAATGATAAAAATCCAACCAGGTGACTACAGTGCGTAAAATCGACGTGTTTAGTCATACGTAGTACGTCATACATTTAATCACGGTTAACCATCAAACATCACGTTAAGTTAACCTTGGTGAAACTCGTTGGTTAAAACTGTTCGCAACAACGGTTTACCTGCTGTGAAATGTATCAGACGGACAGGGTTGGCCAAAAATCGCAATTTATAGCAAAATTTTACGTTTGGGCTATGACTCTGGTGAACAGTGTGTAATGGAATAATTCTGGTACAGTTATGCGTCTTATTAAATGATGATACCGATCCACAATGAATCAATTTTTGTCCGCTGTCAAAGTGAAATATCTTAATAAATAAAATGCCTGATGATCTTTCTGTGAAGTCAAATAAATTTTTTGTTTTATGCAATTATAAAATTGAAGTTTCGATAAAAAACGTATTTGAGGAAGCACGAAAGTAAATATTTGTGATTAAATTATCTCCCCCTACTAACGGTATGTTTCAAAATGGCGGCAAAGCATAAACATTTCAACAGAAGTGAATTTGAAGTCAACACAACTTACAATTTGAGAAAAATGTCTGCATTCCGCCAAATCCCGTTTCACATCTTCCCTCCTCCACTCCCGATTGAAAACCATCTTCCTCTATAAAGAGATAGGCCTAGATAAGATTTTACCATAGAAATTCCAAATTTAAATTAATTGTTTGCATTTAAAATATTTCATTTAGCAATTTCTTAAACATTAAGAATTAAGGCTACATTTTGTGGTGGGCCTTTTTACCAACACTAAGTTGAAGAACTGTCTTTTGACTTTTGAGAGTATCTTAACTTAATTTACCTGTTGAATTATATGACTCTATTGTTGCGCGCGGTTAGAATACCTTTACCTTTTGTCGGACGAAAGATTTGTGTAAAGTGTAAATTTGTAAAAGTTGTTTCGAAATGTAATTGAACAACTCAATATTCTCGGCTTAGGGGACAATTGACCCCTGTGATAACTCACCGTTTTTCATTCCGAAACACTTGTTTTGAAAATAAATTTCTTTTGTCGAGTTGATGATGTATTAAATACCTAGAAAGGATAAAAGTAAAAAAGTTTGAGGTTGCTAGCAAAAAACACTTCTTGTAAAATTAAAAAAAAAAATTGCAAAAGAGTCAATTGACCTCACTAGTAGTTCTAGGGTTAAACCAAAAGCATTTTTACTTTTCAGTATTTTTTGTTTGTTGCATTTCCTTGTTTGCGAGTACTTACAAGCTACAACCTTCACAGAAAAACGTATAAGATCAAAGGACAGATTTACGGCGCTTCAAAATCGATAGGCTATATACGTCCTTAAAAGTACTACACGGCGTGTCAAAAGTGAAAAATGTAATTTGGTTGCTGTTTGTTTACAAAGGTATGAAAATAGATTTTGTTTAAAGCGTTATTTGAGGCACAAAACACAAAATGTTTGTGCTTCGTGCATTTCGGGTGGGGTAGCTAGCTAGCTCGGGAATCTTAAAACCGATTTTTAAAGCTTTTTGGCTGCCCTCAACGCAGCCCTAAATACACCGCTACATGCTAACTATATGCTACACAGTTTTACTTGATAACGCAATATCACAGTGATGTTTGTTAGTATATTAATATTTTCACTCGGACGCTGTTACTTTAAGTATAGGCTAGTCATTATTTGAATTGCTGAAGTGCACTATAGCGAATATATGGTTTCCTTCACGAAACAAATTTTTGTTTGCTACAGGCATTTTAAGTCTTCGTTTCCTTTTCGTTCATCGAGTTTTCTTGTTTAGTACTCTTTATCGGTTGTCATATGGGAAATCATATATTAAGGTAATAAACGGCGTTTTAAAACCTTTGTATACGGCATACGGCGCTTCAAAATTGTACACCGTCGATTGCCACTATCGTCTTTTAAATATAAAGGTAAAATTCATTTTGAGACATTAAAACTCAAAACGTTTGCGCTCCTTACCTTTTCAATGAAGTTCTAGTGATGCGAGTAATTTAGCTGTTGCGTTAAAAACTTTTGTCTTTCTTTCCTCAACGCCCTAAATACTCCACTGTCCACTGTGCAAATGTTTGGTGGCCTTACGTGTCCACCTTTTGGGTGATGAAAATACGGTAACCCTAAATAGCACAACTAAAGTCATTACTCATTATGCTATACATATGTTCTTGAGCTGTTTCCAATCCACCTCTGCGGATAACTCGATACTATTTACGAATGACATGTGCCAAAGCACAGGAAAACTTGTCGCGGGGAGACGTCTCAAAAAAGAACGTTTGTATGCTTTATTGTCTTGAATATGACTGACTCGAAATGCAAACTAGGAAATAGAGAAAAATACAATGGCTTTTTCGGAAAAAAAACGTGGTGTCCTGCCGTGATCTAACAGACAGGGAGGCGAACGCTACACCCTTATAACTGGTACAGCATGGCCTTTTTGAGAAGATACAGTGAGATCAGAAGAGATAGAAAGCGTTGGTTATATTTTGAAGTTGCGTTTTTTTCACTTCCATAATTTAGTGTTGCAATTCAATTGCTAGTGTATAAGCAATCAGTATTTTCTAAATCAATATTTTCACCACTCTGTAAATTAGTGTTGCTCATTTCCGCAATCTTGTTGCTCCCTGATTAGACCTAAGGTGGTATGATTATCAAATAATAACAACACATTGTTGTTAGATTTCTATGGTATGATAATGTTTATCCTCGGATTGAGGTCTTTGCACGACTCAAACCTAGCAATATCTTTTTGTCTCATCAAATTTTGTCTTTAACTTTTTATAATCTTTTATAATGATTTCTAATAATTTATACATGTACAACAATGCTTTTTTTATTTTTATTTCTTAGTATCATGCAGTAGGCCTTTCGTTGCATGGTGATAAAGATAAAAGCCGAAAAAACGTTTTGCTAATAATAATCTTATACTTTTGTGAATTACAGTTGACATTTCTTAATTTTCTAGTTCGTGGATTGTATGCTGATTGAAGCATCTCAGCAAGCATGTTGTGACCTGTGATACCCGTCTTTGTTTAAAATTTTTCTGCATGTTTTTTTTGATAACTGATAACGTTTCTGTGTACATTTTATTTTTGACTGAAATAACTTCGATGAATATTATGAAACGTTTTCCAAGTACTTTCCTTTAACATTTCTTCGTGTGTTTGTTTCCTAATGTAAAATAGAACAGATACGAATTGGGAAAAGTGCAATTTTTGCCTCTATATGACCCCGCTAAAGATTACTTTAGATCAAAACATATGTGAACGCACTTCTTGCGAGCTTATTAGACATTTGTAGATTAAAAAAAAAAAAAATGCTAAAATTGACATTAAGGTTTAATTATTATAAAGTTTTGAAAAAGATACTTCTCAAAACCTTGAAGTAATACCGGGACCGACTTCTATTTTTTTAAAAAGGAATTCAGTACTTTTTTCTAAAAGCTGAATAAGTCCCGCGGTCAAGTAATTTGGTACTACTATATACTATAGTACCACCATACTATGGCCTGGTTACAGAATTGGCAGTGGCACACTCAGTGTACTGTTTTTCAAAGGACACATTAATTCACTTCAAATGTGCTTTCTGGGTTGCTTTGTTTTCCTGGGTTTTGTTGTGTTTCTTGTGATTAATGATGATGAAAGATTCATATGCTTAACTTGAAAGCATAGAAAATTATCTCTGCCTCTTCAAACCCTGTGAACTTCTAAAGTATTTACACATACCACTAAAAATGCATTCTAAAGATATTTTAATGTGATATGAAGGGATCATAAAAATCTAAAACGAAACAGAATTTCGCAGAAATTGGTAATAACATCTGGAATTAGTATATTTTTAATATGATTTTAAACTTACTGCTTCTCTTGTAGGTTGCTCTAAATAGGCTAACTGTGCATAAAATGTTCAATGAGTTACAGTTGACATGCATAAAATTTGCATCGTCAGCAGCAGCTTCTGCTATAGCAGAAACTGCAACGTTTCCCTTAGATCTGACCAAAACCAGGTTACAAATCCAGGGTGAAGTAGCTTCAAATGGCCATGCCTCAACGATGGTAAAGCGTGGAATGATAAGAACTGCATTTGGTGTTGTTTGCGAAGAAGGTGTATCAAAACTATGGACCGGACTTCCACCTGCTGTGTATAGACATATTATATACACTGGTGTAAGGATGATCGTTTATGAACAAATGAGAGAAAATGTTTTGGGTCGTAACAAAGATGGTTCATTTTCGGTGTGGAAAGCTGCAATTGCAGGCCTTTGTGCTGGATCAGTCGGCCAGTTCGTTGCTAGCCCAATGGATCTAGTCAAAGTGAAAATGCAGATGAAAAATCACCGCATGTTGGGGAACACTGAGCCAAACTTCACAAATGTGTGTCATGCGTTACGAAGTACATATCATGCAAATGGAATTAAGGGTCTTTGGGCCGGGTGGGTACCAAATGTCCAAAGGGCAGCATTGGTAAATGTAGGCAACCTAACCACATACGATGTTGCAAAACAGTATATTCTACGAAATACACGATTAAAAGATAATTGGTTTTGTCACATGTTGGCCAGCATATGCAGCGGTTTCGTTGCTGCAGTACTTGGTACACCAGCTGATGTCGTCAAAACCAGAATGATGAACCAAGCACGCGACAGTAATGGTCGTGGGTTGTTTTACAAATCTTCGGTAGATTGCGTGGTGACTACTGTTAAACAAGAGGGATTTCTAAGCTTATACAAAGGATTTATTCCGATCTGGTCTAGGATAGCGCCATGGTCTGTTATATTTTGGATTACAAATGAGGAAATTAGAAAACTCATTGGAATATCAACTTTCTAATGCTAGTTATATGTGTATTTGGTTCAATCATCAGTCTTCAGATCTTTTCCACTGAATTAAATTACGTTGATTTTGCAATACTTGTTCATATGTTTTTGCTCAGGCAATTGTAATTGTTTTATGTGAAGTTTGTTTTACTGTACTGAATTTATCATAATTGTATTATGACTAAGTCTCTGCAATATATTTGCAACATGACATGTATTATGATGTATGAAATGTGTTTGTAATTCTACTTCTTTTTGCTAATTAACAGTTTATGATGATAATGAACATGTTATTCTACAACAGTCAAAATAGTTTCCCTATTTCATTCAGCCATTCAACTTTTTCGTTAAACCCATCATCATCCATAGTCAACGATATAACATTTTATTTAAACTTCTACAAAATGGCATCATGGAGCATATGCATTAATTTTCATTCTTGATGATTATGAATTCCTCCAAGGCAGTGAGTGAAGTAACTTTTCAATAAAAATCTACGTCCTTGCTGCTATCCTTGTCTTTAAGCTGATTTTGAATCTGCCCTTGCTTGTTGTACATTCCAGCCACCTAAAAAGGCAAGGACACATGCGAAAAGTGAGCAAGACAATACAAGTAAGCTAGCATCTTATAAAATTTTTTAGTTCGGCCTATATCCATTAAAATGATTATAGTGCTTCCACAACAGGTCAAATCTAATTGGAAATCGTAAGATAACATTACTTTAGTAATATTGAAGAATTCAACCTTACTTAAGCATGTCTCTTGACAATTCTTATTGAAACATGTGATAATTAACTAAACACTGCAACATCGAAACCTGTTCACTGTTTGTAGCTTGCTCAGGTTTCTTATCATCCCTTATCCTTATAAATCGTGGAAATCTGAGAGAAATTCCCTTTTCTGGGTCAACCTAAACCAATAAGTCAGTCAACCAATGCGCCTGTGCTTAAGAAGTTTCCTTAATAAATAATTAATTCTTGTTATAAAGTTTTGAGGCTTATGAGTGGCACTCTGTGCATTGAGTGGATATAGTTGATAAAGCTCATACAAAATACAATGCCGAGTGCAAATAGTATTTATGTCTACCTTGTTAGCCACAAGTAAAGATTCTGTTGATTATGAACTAATGAAAGGCATTGCAATTATGCATTTCAAGTTAGTATCCTACATTCATTCAACAATAGAAACGCAAACTCACAATTCCATTGGCAGCAGCATAGACTGGAGAGACAGACAAGTCTGCAGCTTTTATTTCCCAAACTTGGACAGGTTCAAACCATTCATCTGCCTCACTTCCATTTAATCTGTCAAGTCATGGAGTTTAAAAGCTTAAAAGACTCATTCACAACAAACCACATTGAATGCATAAATTAAAACATTGTGCAAACATTAAAATGCATAAATGTGGATCTCAAAATCCAATTTTTGTCAAAAGATATAATTCTATCAGTTAACCTGTAATAAGACTTTGGCTCGGTCATGAGATGATTTTTAAAAAACTGTGTATGCTTGGCCAGATCTTGGTCAGAAAACCCTGTTCCAATCTGGTTAAAATCAGTAGGTTAGAGTTAACGGATGCATGAATTTAGGCTTTGGACTTGATATTTAAGTAATTTAACAATATAATTTCATTAATCTCTGTCTTCAGACTCAGCTGTGCCTGGCACAAAATGCTTTCTAGAAAACATTCAAACGAAAACCAAACTTGTCCAAATTCAGTTTCTCATGAGTGGTATTTTGTTTCACCATTTGTTTATCTTTAGTACCAGCATCAACCACACACCTTGCATATTGACTGATATTCTTCACTTTCCTCATCATAACAAGCTAAAAGAAATCCTCCATAATTGCCGACTCGTTTCCCCTTTCCTTTGTATCCACCGATGACCACAAGATCCAGTGTGTCGCCCATTCCTTCCAGGTAATCCTGCAAACACAAAAGGATTTTATTGAACTCACATTTTATCTCGAATCCTGCATGATTTTGTCTTCTTACCTTCTTAAGTTTGAGCCAATTGTGGGATCTCTTGGCAATTTCATACGTAGCATCCTTGTCCAACATCTTCACCATTAAACCTTCGCAGTTGCCTGAATAAAATCATTAAACACTAACAGTAAATCATTACAAGTGAAAGAAAAAAATGAGAGGGCGGTGATTACAAACTACAAGAATTTTATAACCTTTCACAGATTCCTCCAAAAACTCTGCAATTTCATCAGTGTCAGTGGTGTCTTGTGATTTGGCGAATACACATTGTCCAACACATTCATTGAAATTGTCATGCAGTAACTCTCGCCTCCTGCGCAATGGCTCGCGCACTAATGACTGAAGATAATGTTTGATAATTACAAATAAAAGAGGCAAACCACAAAGTTTTAAGTGGCGCCAGCTACATTACCTTTCCATTAAGATAAAGCAAATCAAAAGCATAAATGCAGACTTGTACTTTGATATTTGATATATCAGCATCTTTTCGTTTCCTGGTACTTAATACCTAGAGAAGAGTAAGAATGTAAGATTAGATTTGAAAATAATGATAACACACTCAGTTTAACCATGGAAAAATTCACTCTAGATTATACATTGCGTCAACTTATCACTTTCATATATTTCTTATCCATATTTTACGCAAGTGCTGCAGTTGCACTCAGTAACATAACTCAACCGTTGAATTCAACTATACACAATGCAACAGACTAATTACCGGTAAGCTAAGCTCAAGAAAACAATGTCACAATCAAATGACAAGTAACAATACAGGCAATGTACACCTGAAAAGGAAGGATTTGTTTTTTCTCTTGGTCCCAAGCTACAGCTTCTGAGTCAATAACGCAGGATTTCACCGATTCCTTGAGCATCTGAGCAATGCATAAAACAGAGTCTTCAAACTTTACTTTAATTTTTGAATGTTAAATATGTGTACAGAAAAGCATCAGTCATAAATAAATCATATCAAACATCGCTTTGCCCTACTCCAGGTATCCGGTGGATAATATCTGGATATTTTGAGGTGTTGTTTTCTTGGTTTCTGCTGTATATGTTCACCTGAAAGATTTAGACGGTTGATTTAATCATTACTAAACTTTCATATTAAACAATCCAAGCTGTTTCATCTTAACGCCTTTAAATAGACACCGCCATCCAGGTTTCTATTTGTAAACACAATCTAAAGTTAAAAAGAGTAACCTCACAACAAATTATGCCCATGAGTTATTATGCATAAAGAATGGACAGCCTTCAAAGAATGGAGTTTGTTGTAACTACCACAACGTTAGCCCGGCGCTGCTGGGTGCTGCATAGGGCTTAAATTAGGCTTAGAATTAGGTTGGGTTGACTGGAGAACACTTTCTACCTGTCCTCGGTACTTAAAAATCATATGAATTACCTGGCCATTTTCAAGGACATGGATTTGTGCCCTTTCCCCATCATATTTAAATTCACAGGTGAAGGCATTTTTCTCAAATCGATTCAGAACTTCTGACACTCCCTTGGTGGGGTGAGCGAGCATGGGTTTGAGTGGTATTCCTTTAATAAAATTTGTAGGTAGTGAGGTTTTCTTTAGAGAATATGGCAACACCATTGTTGGCCAAATTCAAAAAATACCTGGAGTCAATTTACAATGTTCCGGCAATTCATCTATTCCATGGTCGAGAAGGTTTTTGATTATGATGTCATAATTGGGCAACTCGCTTAAGGAGAAAAGTTATGAATTTTAATCTCTGTAATTCAACAGCTAATTGTAAGTGTATCTCTTGGCAAATATTACCAGTATGTGGTTTTGATAATGAGAGCTTTTTCTTCCATTTTTGACTTTAATGTATCAGCTGCCATGTCGCTACCAGAATTTGTTATTTGAGGAGGATAATCTGTGCAAGTATTTAAACCATAAGTATGTTGATGATATACATGTGATATTATAATGTAATTTAATTACAGATTATGCATTAAAGTGAGGGGCAAGTTCAAAAACAAGTTAGCCTTAAATCAAAGAGTAAATACACTGGAGAAAAGATTTGCACTAATACGTAGTGGCTAAGCAGTTATTGCCATAATTAAGTGGCAAAAAAGCAAAATGCTTGATGCATGTTTTTGGACTTGCCCCTCACTTTAAGTAATTACGTAGACTCTTTACATCCTGGTTAATAGTAACTCATTAATTGAAGAACATTAAACGTAGCTCTAGGGCAAAATCCCCGTCGTACCTTGTCCTGGTGGAGTTAAGAAAGACGCATTAGCAAGAGCAACCAGGACCGACTGTTCAGCCAATCCTATCCTTAGCTTGCCACTCAGAGACCTGACCAGTGTGCAAATAGAAATAAAATATTACCGATAAAAGAACACTTTTGCTTTATTTCAAAGATGTTGTTTAATATTACGACAACGATCATACATATGATTTGGTAGAAAGCACCACATTTACCATCCAAATAAGACATCATCATATTACAAAATTACCTGACAAGGTATCTTGCTTCGCAACGTTTGCAGGCAACAAGCAAACTTTTCACCAAAGCAACCTTTTGGTTCATGGACTAGAACAAAATAAGCCATCTATCAAAACATTTCTAAAACCATGGCTTACCACTCACTAACATGGTTTACTCGAAATTGCACCAAAGTGAAATTTACTTCCATGCACAATTGTAAAACGTTTTATCTTGATCGAAAACAATAAGCATCTGTTTCACATGATAATTACAACTTAATCAGTTAAAAATTGATACCACAACAACAAATTATGCCAACCGGTGCAATCGTGTGTTCACCAATCGGAAAAGCATGAACGTGCCGTAGCCCATAAGTAATTCAATATCTTACATCTGCAAACTAGCTTCCCTTATTAAAAAGCAATCTGGAAAACTGTTTTTACTCTTTTGGGTCAAAGTCACTACATTGAGCTGTTTCTGCAAATGCTTTTGCGTCAAAAGTATGAAAATACAGAACAGCAAAACGTTTACGATTACGTTTTTTTCTTTCAAGGAAGACAGCAATCTATCTAAAAACCTACCGAGCCACCAACGATGGATGCGATTTGCCTTAGTTTCTTAAACACGGCATTCACAGTCAGTGCTGCTGGGGTGAACATCATCTTCTGATTGCATCGACTATTCTATGTAGAAACACAAAGTGAAAACAGAAAGGTTACTGTAACAGAAAACATAATTTTAAAAAGTATTTTTTTATTTTATGTATGGAGACGTTTTCTCGCAGTTGTAAGAATAATAAATTTGTTTGAAGCACAACATTACCTCATACATTTAGAAGTGCCATACCTCTGCAACTATACCCAGATCTCCAGTACTTCCCACGTCTCCTTTGATTTTAGCCAAGCTGCGACCAGTAGCTTCAGCCACGGCCTTCACGAGAAGATGTTCCCCTTAAACAACAAATTAAGCACTGAACTGCAATTGATAGTAAAATATTTTTTAACCTTTTTACTATTGTTTTATCCTGATATATATCAACCGCTAACTACAGTAATTTTTACTGCCAACACAACTGAGTATGTAGTAAATTCAGTAAGTTTCAGTTTAAAATACCAATCCCAAGTTCTATTCCTTCATAGGCTGGGGCCAATTTGTTTAAACTGAGATAAACACAGGTAACCAATTCATCTGGAGATAAAGCAATCACGCTTCGAAGAAAATTGCTCAGAATTTCAATTGTGCGTAACCTAAAATAGAAACATAACAGTGTTGCAAGTTACAACCATATTCTGAGGTAAGTGTTTAAACATACTCGTTATCACTTCATTTTGTGAATTGTGACTATTGAAATGCATAATTTTTCAAAAGATTTGCTTTGATAAATATGTTATTTCATCATTAGAGAGTTTTTGTTAAGCTCTATTAAAGCAGGAAATTTTTAAAAGCCATAAAAACGCCATAATGCACTTAATTGCAATCAAACAAATGTCTTCATGCCTAAACAAAAGTAAAATCAGTTGGTGATGAACCGATAACACAATAAAAAGATTTATTCCAAAAAGATTTTTATGATTTGACAAAGTGTTTACCTTCCAGAAGTGTCTTCAATAAGACTAAACGTTCTTGCTAAGGCCAGATAAGGCACCCTAAAAATACGAACAGTTTGATAAATACCATTAAATTTTAAGATTACATTATATCACATAATACCGATATAGTTATTACACAGATAGCGTGTTCTATGTTCATACCCCATATATCAACGTTAAATTACTTTTGCTTGTGCTTCCAGCAAGCATGCTTGATTGGGTGATAATTCTTTCGACCAGGATCATAGTTTTCCGCACTAACTTTTGTCATTTTTTCGTCCTCATCAGAATCTTTGTCAACCTCTTTCCTGGAAGATTGGAAAAAGTTGCTCCTATCATAAACGCAGAAGAATGTTTTATGAATTAAAATTTTGTTACCATATTGTTATTGGTCATAATAACTTTGAATGGAGTACAAATTGCACTTCATAAACCATATGCTATGCAGTAATTTTATATAGTATAATGCAAATATAAAATAGAGGCCTATTAAATATATAACTTTTATAGTCTACACAAAGTTTCTTACAAACATGATGATATAAATATATTTCACTGATTATATTTATATATAATTCTGTACTTATAAATTCCAAAAACAAGTTGCAGTATTCTAATTAAAAAAGAAACCGTTTAGTTTACTACAGTAATACTTTTCCAGTGGTATCCAATCATAAATAGTAATATTACATTAAAGGAAATGAGGATTATAATAAACGTAAAATCGTCTACGAAACTATTTAAATAGTTTAAATGCTAAATAGCATTTTTTACCCTCAGGAATGACATTTTGTCATTACAAGTTTGCAACGCAACTAACATTTTAGATTTTGAAGGGGATTTTTTGGTGGATTGTGCCTTCTTTAATGGTTTCTTGTCTGAAACTTTCTTTGGTGACATTGATTTTGAATTTCCATTACAGGAAAAAGCTTCCTTTTTTGGAGTTTTCTTTAGCGGAGTGTTGCTAGGTGAATCACTATCCTCATTCTTCTCTGGTGGAGCATCTTCTTCATTTTTACTCTGATCTGACTGCTCAGCAGTCTCTTCTCTTGTCTCCTAAAACAGAGCAGTTTAAATGAAATAGCAACTGGCCAAATATGTACATGTACTGTGTATGTGGAGTTCAAGCTATGATTATTACTGCACTGTTCATAATTAACCTTGGTTAGACCAGGTTTAGTCTCAGATGTCATCTGAATAACTGTTTTAGTTTTCGAACGTAAAACAAAGCCTTAAATCGCCATTTAAAACTTTGCAAAAATTGCTAAAAAATTTAAAAGAAAATGGCAATTTCTGTTACCTTCCACAAGGCATCTTTATTTTTATTATTCCCTGCATTTACTTCATCCATATTCTCACTTGGTACATCATTTTTGGGATTTGATGGTTGATCAGATTTTTCAAGTTTAAGCCTTTTTGGTGTAGGTGCACTTTTGCGAGCTAAGATAAAAGAGTGTTTCCAATAATATTCTTACATACTAAAAGTGTTGATTAATATACAACAATTAATACCTTCTTGTCATAATGCAGAGCATAAAACTTCAAATAAACTTAGCCAAAATAATAATATGTTTTCAGCAGTATTTTACAAAAACCTCTTCTTTTTTCACTTTCGTATTACCACAAAAATTACTAAAACAATTGATAAATATATAATTAACACATATGTCCTTCATACATACCTGTTTTTCGTTTGACAGTTCCGTTGGGAGTAATTGCAACATTACGGGGAGGGTTTGAATCTGAAGTGGAATCAGTGTTTTCCTATAAATAATGCAACTGTAAGAATAACAAACAAGAATTATAAATTATAGTAATATATACAACTATCAAAACAATAGGATTAAACATAAAAAAACATTATTGTTATTTCATAACATTAAAGTAATCGTGCATTGAACATATCTAGGCAAAATTATTTCAAATCTAATCCATATACCAACAATGACCGTATGATATTATGAGCTAATGTTTTTATTGTTGCAAATATAAAACCACTGTTACGAAGCTAATGACACTGGTAAGATATACTGGATATGCTATGTAAAAGGTATGCAGTAAATAACAACACAACAATGCAGAAAACATCTTACTGTTACATTTTTTTCCTTTTTTACATTCACATCGAGTTTTCCTATCGGCGTTAGAGTTCCGCTCTGTTGATAAACACTGCTGCTGTTCTTGACACTGCTTTCTGTGTTGTCATTATTCTCATCTCCAGAGGAATCAGAAATAACTGCTCTTGCTTTTCTTTTCTTTGTCTTCAGTGGGGAGTCTTCATCTTGAGACGTAAGTAAATCGCTGGCAGGTGCCTTTACATTTTCATTTGATTTGCTAATTTCTTTTTTTGTTATCTCTTTTAATTTGGCTTCAGGCGATCTGGCCTTCTGAGAAGCCTTGCTTGAGAAAAATGACCTGATCCAAAAAGAACAGAAATTTCAAATTATGCAAAGCAAATCTGTTAAGAAATGTAGTTAGGCATTTAAAACCCTCCTTTCTATGGAGTTTTTTAAACATTCATACATACATTATCCAAATTAACAAACATCAATAAAATTGATGAAAGACCACTCTTAAAAATATTCAACTAATTTAATAGAGCTTACATGATGGATTTTTGTGGCATCGTTTTTTCAACTGTCAAGAAGTTTGATTTGAAATTAATGTGACTTAAAACATTCAGCGTTCCAGATACTAATTTGCATGGAGTTAAACCTTCAACCAGATGCCACCTACTGGCGGCCCCAAATATTTTGTATGCTTGCTGATTTAAAATATTTTTGATGCAAATTCGTCTTATGGGATTTGCTACCACCAACATACAATGGTTAAAGTAAACAGTTAAAATCTGGAAAAAATATTGTTGAAATGTAAACATACCAGTATGTGAGGTAATGTAACCATTTACTGTGGGCCATGGCCATGTTCTGTAAACTGTTTCTGGATTATAATACACAGAACCCAAACTACAGCTTTTTATGTCACATAGATGAGACATTTAGAAAACACACAAAACATAAGTAATACTGTATTGCAAAACATTAAACGTCTGAATTTGTCCAGATACAACCGATGCATGAAAAAATAAATTGTGTACACAGTGGCTAAGCCATTGGTGTGATAATATACACCTTCAAAATCTATTCTTGTCGTATTATAAATCAGTACTCGAGATTAGTCAGTATGGCAGTTTTCGATGAGAAGCTTTGCTTCCAGTGAAAAAAATGTTAGCATGCACTGCTGCTTGAAGTTTTGTTTATCAGTATTCAAAATAAACTGGCATTAACACAGCTACACTTGCTATATTCACGTATATTGTAGGATTAACTGTATAGCCTATACATTCTGCTTGATTAACCATATAAAATATGTCTAAACAATGGCGTTCTTGCAAAAATAAGGCTGATACTGTTTGCTACATCTGCGATGAAGTAACTTTCAATAAATACAAACGAAATCTAAGCAATAAAATTAAACGTTTGTATTATGCATACTTCGGATGTGCAGTTGGTGACCAAGACAAATATTGGGCACCATATTTTTGTTGCTTAGACTGCAGTACAAAACTTAGCAAATGGTTTACTGGAAAAAAACGTGTCTATGAGATTTGCTGTACCAATGGTATGGAGAGAGCAGAAAGACCACATCACGGACTGTTATTTCTGCCTCACTAAAACAGAAGGGTATAACTAGAAAATTAAAAAAGGCATTGCGTACCCTAATCTACCATTGGTCCGGTTTCACACTCTGTGGAATTGCCGATTCCAAAGCCTCGATCTAGTCTCCCAGTAATAAGCTGAATCTGCTGAAAGTTCTGATAAGTCAAACACTGACTTTGACCCTTTTGTGAGTAAAAGAAGACCACATTTTATTACTCAAGAAGATTTGAATCATCTTATACGCGACTTAAATCTGTCTAAAGACAAAAGTGAACTCCTGGCGTCCCGCTTATAACAATGGAACTTACTTGCTTTTGGATGAAAGGTTACATTTTACCGGCAAAGATCTAAGGATTTATTAAACCTATTTTCTGCTGTTGATGAATTTTGTTGCTGCAACAATATTCCTGGACTGTTTGAAAGTATTGGAACAAACTATGAACTAAATGGTTGGAGACTATTTGAAGACAGCTCGAAGAAAAGTATGAAAGCTGTACTTTTTACTGGAAAAAGCTAGCTTTGTTTACTTTTGCAGCCCAATATAATGCAATGGCAAAATGGGTGTTGGCAATAAGAACTCCAGTAATTAGGCTATACAGCTCTATATAGAGAGAAAGTTCGTTGTGTGCACCAGACATGCCCGATTGGCACTACCGGAAAATCTGTATGATGTGCCAGATAAGTTGGGTTCTGCGCCAGAAACCAACGAAAATTTTCTGGCGCGGAACCCAACTTTACACCCCAGCTATAAGGACCTTTACCGACTTTATAGGCAGTTAAGTGCTTTCAGTTTGTAGCCTATTGATTTAGTATCACAATCACGAATTAAACTCTGTGATAATTCTTCAACGCTCGAGGCCTGATTACCGAACTTGTCCTTTGTGCAAGTTTTCTGAGTGGATAATTTAGCTAACTTACGGTCAGACGGTATAAGGCTGTAGGCCTAGGCTACACCGTTTTTTTTTTGCTAAGTCTATTGCCCGAATTTGTAACCGTTCACCATGACCACTGAATTGAAGCAAGCGTCGTTCATAACTTGTTCAAAGGTATTAGTATTACAACGGTAGCGCAATTGGAAATCGAACTCAGCTTTTCTATTTTCTCCGGTTTATACTAACTACCAGTAGGCTTTATCTATACCTTCAAAAAGGACCTCTCTAAATACTGCTGGATGACTAAGAGAACTAAGTTACTACATCTTAAGTTCCCTTAAATCTTTTAGTCCTTTCGCGGTATTTAGAGATTTCCCTTCAAAAACCTTTGATTTGACCCGACAAGTTTATCCGCGCTGTCTTTCACGATTGAATAAATTTCGCGCGTAAATTTATCAGATTTTATGGATGCTAACAAAATAAAACTGAGTGAAGTTGAAAACAATAAATAAACTTTGCTCAGCTTTATACCTGTTTCTTAAATTTCTATTAAATGACAATAAACATAATCGATTACTAAATATGATAGACTCGTTATAAAAAGTTGACATACAAATTCAACAACCTTTTTATATGGGGGAAAACCCTTTCCAATCGCTTTACAGTATTACTGTATTATTTTGTATTGCATTACACTTTTAGTCTGTGAATCCGGGCCAATTTAGCTGTGATCAACCAATGAAATAAAAATCAATTATAGATATAGACGATATAGTAAATAAATATGTAATTAGCAAGTGTAATCGAAATGCTTATAACCAATTTCATGAAGGATTTAACTTATTTTGCAAAGCTAATCTACACCTAGGATATGGTTACATCAGAATTGTGAATCATATAATTGCTATCTTTCATGTTTTAAGTTCTTTGCCATTGTAGCCGGTGGGCTCACCTACCACATGATAATATCCAAAAAGATGGAGCCGACTCACACTCACACCACGGTAGTTAATACCAATGGTCGAGCATATAAGCTTACACTAATACCCTAAGCTAAAGAGACTTTTGCACTTGTGGTGTCTTCATAGATTGGCAGCAGCAAACGAGACGCTTCACCACTTTGTCCTGTTTATTAATTTTTTATAAGCATGGTTTTAATTATGCTATAACTAACAGTTAGCATCGTAAATTTCGCTCCAGACAGTTAATTGCGAAAAATAAACGATGCGAAAAGCTACATAGCTCACACGATACGATCGAGTGTCGAGGCTAATTTATAGCCTAATGTCGACTCCGTATAGCGAAGCGGTTATAGAACCTCAAGTTTGCAATAATGCGAAACCGTATCCGTTATTCATCGTTGCTGCCATGGTAATCACAAGGGTATTTAGGGAGGAGGGTATTGAGCCGTAGTCCCTTTCACCAACTCAAATTTTTGGGCCATAAACTTATATGTATTTAATTTTTCCTTTCTTCTTTTTCGATCATCTCATATCCTTGTTTACGATCACTTATCGATTTTAACCTGAGAAACATACAATAGGCAGGTAGGTCTATACGTCGTTCAAAAAAGTTTCATACGGCGTTTCAAAATTGCAAATTGCACACCATTAATTGCCAGCTACTGTGTTGCATTTCCAGCCTATATATGAATACGACAATATATTTCATTTCAAGGCATATTAATGCGATTTTATACATGTAAAAAGCAAAAATGGGTTGGACGAACGCCGGAGTTTTATACTTAGCTTATAAAAAAAATTTTCCCGATTGTAAAAAATATTAAGTTCGGTCGATAGATCGCATGAAAACTAAAAATTAAATGACAAGTTACATCTACGATATAGAAAAATACACAAAGACAAGCTTGGTAAAAGTGCCTTGGTCAGTGAGGAGTCATAGCCAAGTTTAAGTTGTGCAAAAACTTTCTCTAGTCCGATAATAAAAATTCCGATTCCATACCATGCGGCGACAAGTTTTCTGCTTATAGAAAAGAAAAACATCTTCGTGTATAAAACTACTAACTAATTAGTTGAAGACGAAAACTTAACCATGCTTATTTTTCATCAAATGAATACGCTTAAAACTATTGTTACTGAAACAGCCTAATAAATGAATCAACCGCTTATAAATCAATGAACACACAGTGTTGCAGAAGAGTTTTGTAGCATTGCGTTTGCTTAGATATTTTATTAATGATTTATTGGAAGGCTGCCGTATAAAAATATTAAGGTCTACTGGTACCTAGTAGCCTATTAAGGTATGGTTCAGTAAGCTGTTACTACTATAGGCTAATAGTAGTTTAGTAATATATACCAGCAGACTGTAAGTTATTATGGCTAACAGTGGTGAAATGACAAGAGTTAACATCTAATAAATTTGTTTTTGAGCGTGCCCGTTTTATACTATAACAGTAAACTATTTTACACATAAAAACCATTTTGTCAATTAGATTTACTTAATAATTATATTTAGCTCTAGACCTAAATAGAACTTTTTGAAAATAAAACGTTCTGTTATAATTTTAATTTACTGAACCTTTTCATCAATAATATTTAACGGAATATCATTTCCACATAACGCCTTACATCTGCCCGCTGTAAAAAGCTTTTATGGTTTATGCTTCTTCTTCCGGCGTTATCGATTTGATATTTACTTAAACAGCTAACAAATCCCAAAATATTACAGGAAACCAATTTTTCATTTAAGGATGCTTTTGTGTGCTACAGGTTATCGACTTCCGCTATGAGAGAAGATACATTTTCCTGCAACGAAATCTTTTCACTGTAGATTTTTGCTGCGATATCAAACAAACAAAGCAGTCGTTATTTTTACAATTTATTTCAGAAAAAAAGAAATATAACAAGAAAAGAAAAATCGACAAGAAATCTTACAGCATAGAGCGCCATACGGTATCAGAAAACGGTTTAATTCCCAATAACAACTATTCTTGTGCCTGTTCCTATGTCATTGGGGTCACACGGAACAAGAAATACAACTTAAGTCCAGACAATTCTGAGAACTAATAACAGATAAGTTGAATGACACTCCCAATCTATTATAGAAAATTAAATTCTGAGTGAATAGAAAGGCGAAAAGACATTTGACATTCAAATGACAAAGGGTTCTGTCACCGTCATCAAAAGAGTGAAACGAAACGAAAAAAAATCGATTAATAAAATGTCAACTTTCACGTCAAAACTTCAAAGAAAAATAACGTAACCCAATTATATTTTACCAGCAACTTCGAAGCCAGCGTCCACCTTCAGCGAAACGTTGTTCAATATTTAGAGGAATGTTTTCAATCCATCTTGGGGCATATGCTATGCATAGATATCAACTATCAAGAACTAGCAAACTTCGATACTGGGCGTTTGAAATATTATGTCCATATCAAAAGAAAATGTTGCAATTTTCCACACTTGCAAAGCGCACAATCGCAATCATTTGCCTCCGGATGCATAAACCCTTGTTTAGTGAGGTAACTGTTATTGCAATAGTTGCTGTTGTAAGGGCATTTTTACGAGCAATGAACTACCATTTAAAAAAAAAAATCCAGTTCGAACCATATGTTGTCATGAGATTCATGAACTTATTTAGCCGTTTGAAATTTTGAATATAGGTCCACTTATGATTGATTTTGAGAGATCGTCCTCAACGCTTACGAGGATAAATCCATGAAAGAAATCGAGGAAAACGCCACAACGTTTTATGGACACTTAACTGCACACACAGTGAAAAAGCCTGCTTGAGCATCACGTTAGCAAGAATCATAAATAAATAAACCAACAAATGCAAACGGGAAAGAGGTTCACGGGTCGTGCCATAGACCTTCGGGTTTTCACGGGCCTATCTAGAAAATGATCACGCTTGACTGCTAACAATTTTCGAGCTTAAAGATATACGTTCGATTGCAACTTAATACAATGAAAGCGCCAAATGGAAGACCGTTTGCCAAAGCGAGACGTTGCCTGAGGGTATGGAACGGTAAATTTGATGACGCAGCAGCCTAAACAATGTCAGAGTGTTTGATTGTAGAAAATGTCAGGGCTCGCCAAAAGCTCCTATCCTTCATTCTTTTCCAATTTAACCCATCCGTATTTGTTATGAATTTTAATAATCCGCCTGAATTCGACTTCGGCACGCTTTTGGGTTAGTTTATGTTGTTTACGCTTCTGGTGCTTACTGACGACTGCGCCACCGTGAGATAGAGAAGCGGCCACTTGGACAAGCAGAGCTTCCACCGTGTAAGCACTAGACCAGCCTTGATTGGTAAGCACTTCGAGGCAGATCGCACCACCGTTCATCACGAAACCATTTTCGATGTAGGGGCTGACAAGTCTCACAAACGGAGGTGAAAAGGGGAAATCGGAGGGAAAAGTGACTCGAAATTTCACGCAGTCGATACCGTGTTCCTGCATCGATTTCCAAAGGTTTGAGGACTCGTCAAACTTAAAAAATCGAACTTCCCAATCTGATAAATCGTGGCCGTCTTCGCTGTCACCGTCCGAGCAGAGTTCCACCTCAAATGTGCCGTTGCTTTCCTGGCTGGCTTTCTGCAACTGCCGCAACTCCTTCATCAGGCGCCGTATGTTTGTCTGCAAAATAATTTTATGGTTGAATGGCATTTAACCAATCAGAATAAGCCGAGGTTTTAACCCCAGTTGCAAAACCGCAATAGTTATGTGCAACGAAGCAGAACCATTTAACTACAGCCGTGTAACCCGTCGATACTTTAGACTAGAGCAGGGGTGGGCAAACTACGGCCCGCGGGCCGCATGCGGCCCGCGGTCCCATTTTATGCGGCCCGCCGGCACTTACAGAAACTCCTACTCATCACTTATTGTTTTAATTAAACAGGTTACATGACAAAATATTATTCCCTTTACGAGTGTGTTTTTCTCTTCACTTTCAGTGCGTAAACACACACACGTCAGTCGCGCATGTATTGCAACATGCTTTCAGCAACTAGCCGTACACTTCTCACGCATTGTTTGATTCAATTGTTTGATCATAAAATACAAATACGGTACCGTAGGCCTTTGTTTGCGTAGCTTTAAACGTAACTGAGTGTGAAATGCAAAAATTATGTTTAATATGAATATGCGTTTATTTACACATCGGGTAAATTTTCCTACTTTGTAATGAGAGTGTGCGGCCCGCCGGCTGCAACATTTTTTCTAATGCGGCCCTCAGTACAAAAAGTTTGCCCACCCCTGGACTAGAGTTTAATTGCTAAAAGAATTAATTGATTTTAGCGCATATACAAACGCTAATAGAGTACCGTTGGCTTGATTACAAGTCATGCTATGCTAACAGCTGCTAGAGACGAGTAGGACGTGTCAATTAGTGGGTTATTGATCGTACGATTTGACAAAGGAAATCACAATTTCATTAATTAACACATACTTTAGACAAAAACGTGACAAAAGTTCATATCAAATGAGCTTCGATCGAAAAACGTCATAAGAAAATAGTAAATGAAGAGAGTGGCTCTCGACAAATTGCCTACGCGGTGCTGACAGAAAGACTGTCCCCATCTCATCTCGACCCGAGAACAACCCCTACCAGATATTTAGAAGCACAATTACGCCATTTCCAGGAGTAACTGAGCTTCATAAAAAACACTCGCTACCACTAACACACACTTTTTCAAACAGTTTATATATCAATACATCGGAATGACTGAAAATATCAACTTATAAGTAACGATGTTTTGATTGTTTTGTGTTCACTTGTCACACTTTCTACGTAGGGCTATGATTAAAACATAGGGATGGTAATTTGCCTTGATCCTGTCTTACCGCGCGGGGACGTTTATCGAAGGTTTCTTGCATTTTTCTCGATTCAGTAAGCGCATCTTCGATTCGAAGATTTTTCATGGCTTCCAACTCGATTATGACGTCATCTTCCGCTTCAGGTTCGCGGCTAACTTGAACGCTGGTCTCGAAAGAGTGGGAGGAATGAACTTTAAGAACAGATTGGACGTTTTCGGGAGTCAAGTGGTCTAAAAGTATCAACATGACGTTAAACTTACTTTATCGTATTATTTATTATATTTAGTTTAAATTCACGTTCAACTAAATTTACTGAAATACATACTCAGCGTAAATCAAAAGGAAGTACAATGCATTTGTATACACATTTGCAAAACGCATTTCGACAGCACACTGTGTTGTTTAACCATCTTAAAAACAAAATAAAATAACATAATCACAGGGTGCAATACGAATTAAGTCTTCAGTGGTTATAATTTTCGTTTTTGGTATTAAAATGTTTTGGTGACTCTTTAAACACGGTTCTCCTTAAACAGTTTCTGATATCAATTAAGTTCGTGTTCCCAAACGCTCAAAACTCAACTCACAAATAAACGGCGCCTCAATTGATCACTTTTATCAATACAAACACCAAATAGCCCAGCCATTTCGAAGGGCCGAAAATCATGTTATCTATTATAAATACATGGGATGCGGCAGCTTCAAAGAGTTTAGATAAAATAAAAACCGCAAACGAACAAACGGGCTCTTGCACTTTTCAATTTTGTTTTAAAGACATTAAAGCAATGTAGGAGTTTTAGCGTTGGTGTCCAATTTCCACGCCTACAGTGTCAGCGGCTATTGCGAGGGACGACTTGAAAATTATACCGACAGAGAAAATGACATTTAATTGAAGTAAACCAGGTCTTTGTGACGTGTGGCTATGACGATACAGCTATTACAAAAGTGTAAAATTTTCGCCTCTGAAACACGTAATTAAAGTAAGTGGTCTATTATGGAGGGTAAAATTATGCTGATAGTAAAATGCCTAAAATTTAATTACCTTCGCAAACGGCAGGGAGTGTATATTGAAATATTTGCTTTACGATTTTCAAAACCACAAAGTTACTCTCTGAATACTGTAGAGTAGAAGTAGACTGCAAATTTCCAGTACATACTTAAATCAGTTGAATTATGATATCGCAAAAGTGCATCTAAAAACAGCTTGCACTCAGTTTTTGTAGGAAATCATGGGTTGGAGTTTCTTTGTCACTTGGTCTTATAGTTTCTTAAATTCCAGCAAAAATTTTATAGAAAACGTACGATTTCTAATTTACTGAGACATGAACTTTCAAATCAAAATTCACCAAATTTGTCGTTTTAAGTCAAGAAAACAACGAAATTAGAGTTTATCATCAGTCATCAGATAAATGTTAAATTATCTTTACACAATTTTAGACATGTAACGTTTAAAAAAAGATTAGCCCAAACAACCAATTGTTCGTATAACAAATGAAAAAATTTCCCCACTTTAAGTTGGACCCACATTGGAATTTCTGAGCTAGGAATAAAGCTCCCTTCTGTTTTTGTTTTAAAATGAATGTCTTTCAACATAATCATATTTGGAAAATATTTAAAGTACGCGTATTTCTATTAAAAAGAATAGTTAAGATAAACTCCAAAATGTCACGTTTGTGACAGTTATTGGGGCAAAATATTGTCATCATAAATGAGGGTAAAACGTATATGAGAAAATGCTTACATGACAACATGACTAACAGCAAACAGCGGACTATGACAAATTTTTGTCGCTGGAAATTTGACGACAAATGACACACACGGCGGTAAGTGACATAATACTTACTTTGAATAGGAACTTCCTTTCGGATTATTGCTCCAGCCGGGGTTATTGGACTACATATGTCTCCCGTCGGTTCGGCCTCGATTGTGACATCAGCTGGCGGCTGTCCAATAGGAGGTGACGAAGTTGATGACGCAGCCCGTCGTAAACGCTTGACCAGGTGATTCGCAAACTTTTGTACAGCGTTAGGCATTGTGTATGTTATAAACCACTACGACACTTTAATAAACTACGAAAACACTTCTTCATTAAGGACAGAACTTTCTGCAAAGAAACAAAGTGCTCTGACATGACGGTAGGTGGAAAGTAAAGCACGCATTCTCAAATAACGTCGGGTATTGACTGTTGCTTGACTTCTAAAAATACTTTTTTCTATATAAACTGTTCATGAATCGTTATGGAATTTCCCACTAGTTGCTTAGTTGCGTTTTCTAAAGCTTACACGTTGCGTAATATGTAATACAGGACCATTAACTTGTTAGATTTGTAATTACAGCTAATATAGTAAACAATTTTACATAACCTTGTGGTAATTACGCCACACAAACAATTTTTGCGAGTCTTGACCGAGTAACGCGTCAATATGTTGTGTTGTAATACAGTATCTTTTGTTGCAACTTTCTTCAACTATTACACTTGGTGGTAGGCTCCAATTTACAGTGTAAACTAACGCACAATCTGCAATCCTGTAGCGCTACACACTCAAAACCTATGCAACAACTTTAAAAGCGTAGCAACGTCATTACTGTACCTATGAATGTTGCATGTGGAAACAGCGTTTTGAAGAAACACGTAACGTTACTAAACTTGTTTGCTTATCCACAGACTACAATCAGCTCTAGAATCTTGCGGGTAAAAGAAATCATTTCATTACACCCGTGTCTTCCAATCAGGCAAATGTATACCGGCAAAAAGAAAAAATCTTAACGTTTGTGGGCAACGTCACCGTGTTTCCGCTTAAAGCCATTTTACAAATCTTTAGAAACAGCTATCTGCGTCATCAGAAGTACATGATCGTAAAAAGCTACTTTACCAAATTCCCATTCATGACGATTGTGTCGAAGAAACAACAAAAGACTACACAAAGCCCCTCGTTGAAAACTAACACAGGCCTTTAATGTTAGCCATCACTTGTTTTCAGCTAACGTTGCTGTAGTGGATACCGCCAAGCAGCAGAGATAGCCAAAACAAACGTTTTTTTCGGCTTTGCTGTAAAGCATGTTATTTTGAACCTACCCGCTGACATCTTGTACTGTATAGGGCGTGTTTGCTTTGTATCATTCAAACGCGTTGCCAACGTCTTAGGCTAAATAATATCAGATCAATATCATTTCAAAAATGACTAAAAATAATCTTATACATAGTTAGTGAATTCACACTCTGTAATCAGAGACGCTAAACTCAGCTACCTTTAGTTGTGCAGTAGCTGGTCTATCTAAACGGCTCTCTTATCAAAAGCAGCGGTTTGTTTTGTGATTTCAACTTTATAAGGCTATAGAAATATAACGTCTTAATTACTCCATTTAGACAAAAACGCATTGCACGCAATTCTTTCTTGTTCCACGTATAGAAAGCTACAAAACTTCCAACAAATTGCAAAAACACTAACTTGCTAAACGCTTTAAAAATGGCTTGCTATCCAAATAGGCGTACATAACGGACCACAGGGTAACAACATGTTTCTGGGTGATTCAAGCATACAGTAATTAGTTATTGTCCGCTAATTATATTACGCTACATGATGACAAGACAAATGTGCCTTCGCCCCTAGAAAATTAATGATGTTTTCCGTTGTTAAAGCACGACCTTATACCGCAGAACCTTGTGGTGGATCGAGACATTTCTTTGAGCGCCAAAATTTCAAACGAGTATTCGAATCAGCAATTCTGTGCGGTGAATATGTAATTTGACCTGGCATATAGCCTGACACAACTACGCACAATAGTTTATCGCCACTGTCGATTTTTTCCTGAGGAAATCTCACGACGGCAGGCATCCTCATAAGTAAACCGCTCAGTCTGTGGCGATCGTTTGTAAATAGCTGTTCCCAAATCGAAACGACTCGCTTGTCTTCACCCTTTCTCATTTGGAGACGGCTGACGCAGTTAGTACCTTGTCTGAAGGAATGGCTGTTTACGCACAAAACAGAAGGAGACTTCCTCTAAAAAACAACGCTGTGCACTGACAGCCCCAAACAGAAATTGTGTGGACGGCAGTGAAACATTTCCTCCAAATGTGTACAAAGCACCAAGCGAAACCAATGGTCTTTTCCAGTTACATACAAACAAACGACACAGAAGTACTGAATAATACATGTCCTTCTGCAGCCTTCCCTTTCTAAAAGATTATTTTGCGACTACTTTTAAACATCGCCTTAAATTTTGATTGAGAAAAAATTTGGTTGAATTGCGCATCGGTATGTTGTTTATTGCCGTAATACTAAGAAATATACAGCACAGTATGAATCATCGCTTTTTAAAAATCATTATTTTCAAACCAATGACGTTTTTGTTTCACCGTATAAGTATTGAAGAACCAACATTCGGCTTTTTGAAGTATGACGTCAAAGGTAAGGTTATCGTGATCAGATTTGGCAATGTCGACCTATCCGTAGTAACGAACTCGAACAAAAAGGTAGGAATTAATAAGCTAAAACCAGGTGAAACGCCCAACATAAGCGGGCTTAATTACAAGCCTGCTCGCAACGGTGCACATTACAGCACAATAAAAGTTAATTGGAATTCGTGACTGAATGACTCTTTCCATTCGCGAATGAATTCGACGTAATACGTCAAATATAGACATATCACGTTTCTGTTATACACAAAAAACTTCAATCACTTGCATCCATTTGCGATACCCAAACTTCACTGTTAATTCAAACGGACACTAGTTACACTTTTTGTTGTTGTCAATCAGCCTGTTTCAAGTGTTTAAACCTTTCCGCTTGCGTCTAGTCAAAAAAGCGAATTTCCTGCACTAACACTTCGAAACGTTTGTAATAAAAGATTTATAAAGTTAGGGAGTCACCTCATTTCCATACAAAAGCTGGGCCTCAATCAGCTGTTCTAAGCTAAATGCACTTTACTGTAATAATCAGTTTGAAGGTATCAAAATTTTCTTTGAAACTTGCGAAACTTGCGAAAGCACTTCCTTCCTTAAAGAAAATAAGTACCAACAATGCTTAAGAACTGATCGTCATTAGTTACAATGGTTTAGTGGTGATGAAAAACTGAAAAATGTTAAAAAAATATAAACTGTTGCAAATAAAGCAACTACAGTAGCTTACATACAGTGACCAGCTGTTACAGTTTGGCAGAGATCTCAACTGACTCGTAGAAAGCCGCCAAGTGATCACAATTAGCTATAATGGTACAATACCAATAAATAATCCTGGCTGCCCATCACTGCGAGAACCAAATAAAGATTTTAAGTTACGTCACTTGCAAAACAATACATGTGACGAGGCGGGAATATATTTCGGTAAAGCACCTTATAGAAAGTCTTGACTGCAATCCAAGGGCGGTACCAACTTGCGCAACAACACCGTATGCAGCCAATTGCCTTGTTTAAAAGGCTTAATCGGTCAATGTGCAAGGTAAACACTTCCTGAGGCAATTACATCACATTCTTGCATCACCATATGGAAAATTTATATCCATTTCACGTGGCCTCACAAGATTTAGTCCCTCGGGCCTTGTTTTTATAAAACGTACATTTTTCTGCTAACGCAATCATATTGTTAACCACATGTGAGCGTATAGTGTTGAAAATTAGAAAAAATTACAAACGTTTTATGCAACGCAACAAACTTGCTAAATTTACAGAAAACACCACGAAACTAAAAACTTTTTCTTAGTCTACATCTAAAAGTAACCTCAAACGAGCTTTTCTTTCATAATAATACAATGAGATGTCTTTTGTCTATTGCTTCACAACGGAAAATAAATTTCCTATCACTGAATACTTTTATCCGACGTAAACTTGCCTTATGTCACCAAATGCAAAATAGTGCTAACGGTTTTAGTAAAACTTAACATAACTCATATAAAGAGGTACCCATACTCGATATTGCTAGCCCTTTTGCCTGATAAAAAACGTCTGTGATTTTTTGAGGTTCTTTCTTCTTGTGCAGATCGATACGGCTGTGTACTATGCATACAACGTATTGGAAAATTGACAACGCACAGCATAGTGCACTATGCAATTGCCCATCCGTCCTTTCTTCATGGTTGTAAGTTTTTTCATGGTAATTTAAACCAAAAGGCACGTCATTTGATACAGTCCTTCCTACACAAGCTAAAACCGCTATAGGTTACCTGCATTGCATCGGATTAAGTCACACATCACAAAAGCACGAAGATCTATTAACGGTATGCAACGTGTATGGTAAAATACAGGAAGACCCATTGTTTATTAATTTACAATAGTTACCAAGGGGACTAGTTCACTGAATTAGGCTGACAGCTTACTGCATACAACAGCTTTTTGTAGCAATATAGTCGATCTAAATAATATATTCAGTGAATTCTGAGGTTTCACTGCCTTTCAAAGCGTTGAATAAATTTGCCCACAATATAGCTGTTTACGGCGCTTAGCTCAAGCGACGCAGTGTGAAAAAATGTCTAGTTCTGAAAATCGATGGCCTACTATCCCATAGAGCTACACCGCACTTAAAACAACAGAGACGTTGGGTAAGACTTGAGAACACTGCTTTTCTAAAAGCAAACATCGGGTTTGGAGGCAATCGTGGCACATTTGAAACAATAACTCTGTCTACTCAACCGGAAAAAGAACGTTTTTTGCGATGACGCATTGTCGACTGAGGCCATATAGTTATTATCTTATCTCTCTAAAGATTATTTTCAATTTTCGTTCGGTGTTCTATGAGTAAGCTCGTCTGAAGGCATCAGTTATCACTGCTTCATTAAATATTTCCCCAGATGGAAACCGCAATTAACCACTTCAACTACTTACCCAGGTTGTGATGAAAATAATCTTTAAATTAATTTCAAGTCTTTAAATTTGAAAGCTTTCAACTTTAA
Organism: Clavelina lepadiformis; assembly: GCF_947623445.1. NCBI lineage: Eukaryota > Metazoa > Chordata > Ascidiacea > Aplousobranchia > Clavelinidae > Clavelina > Clavelina lepadiformis. The sequence goes on from NC_135243.1 coordinate 9,202,643, forward strand.
TTAAATCCGACCTAAGAGAGCTGCCTTTGTGCCAAGTGACGTTAGGGCCAGTAACATTACTCACAAGGAAACAGTATTTACCAGATTTGATCTGATGAAGCAAGTTTATGCTTGCGAAAGCTTGTGTAGAAGATTTAACAACAAAAGTTAACCCTGTAAAGTGCCATCTTACATTCTGTTTTATATTTTACTTATATACTGGGTTAACACGGTTCAGCCACCATCAGCTTTGTAGACAGTATTTAACAAGTAACAATTTTTTTCTACATTTCGGAGAAATTTGCGCACATCAACAAGAATTGCAAAACAGTTGATGTTACTTTTTGTACTCAAATGCACCTGCATGCAACTTGTGTCACTCAAGGTTTATTCACATCACCTCACCGGAAACCTTCAAGTAAATTACGCAAACAAGGTAACTTCCCAACGTTTACAGGAAGTTAAAGCGGTTTACACTACCGTTACATCTCTGTAAGGGCAAATTTAGTCTTTTACGTATCTACCCATTTCAAATTCAGTTACAAAATTCGATTGAGGCAAATAAATTATGTATTTTATCAATTTGAAGCGGCATCACAATTCATGAATTATGCATTAGCAAGTCCAAAATGTCAGAAAATAATGAATGCGCTCGCGACAGATTTTGACCTCATGCCCTCTTAACAGCAAAGACAAAAAGTGCAGTAACCTAACGCTGGCAAAGTGTCTGTCTTGAAATTTGTTATTTGGGCGTTGCACAACCAACTCACAATGGGCCGCTGGTATTACACTTCACGTATAATACAATCCATCTGGCAAGTGCTTAGACTCTAAGCAACTGCCTATTTTGTATCTGTATCAATTTAAACCAGCTCGCAAACATGCAAATTAAACCTTTAAACTGCGATAGGTATACAGTTCTGTTTCCGACTAGCCTAGTTCAGTAAAGTATTTTTTAGGCTCTTTCTGCGGTACTTGGACAAACAACGCAAGGACATTTTGTCATTGGTTCCTCAAAACGTGCCCTGAAAATGAATAGCTTAAAATATCGGTTTATCACGCGCTTAACGCATTGACCATAAATCGTGTTATGGCACATTAATAACGAAAATAACCGACCTCCGTGACTGAATCACACACAATTTTATACCCCAGTGGCAGTTTACCAACTATCCTATATTTCAGCTGTTTATTGTCTAATTTAAGTCGCCGAGTCCAGTCTGCATAACACCAGGTGTGCAAAAAAACACGTGTTTCTGCGGAGCTGCAACATAGCTGGAAGCTGACTCATGAAAACACTATGATGTTTTACTGCATGCTAATAATTCGTGTCAGACAGTAAATGAATGTGATACAGGTAATTAATTGCTAAAAAAGGCAACAAAAGTCATTTACAAAAAAGAATGGAGCGGCTACGGACTAACGTGTACGTCTTTCAAGGCACAATTCCTGAAGCTCGAATTCACTGGCCTTTAAATAACTGGTTTAATTGCACAAAACACATTGGAAAAGTTGGCCAGATATTAAACTCTGCCAGACTTCAAACATCTATATTATTTCGTATTAAGCCCGCAGTCATGTTCTTAATGGCTAATTTTGCTGCAATTTTGTGTTGTGTTTTGTCTTCTGTTCACAGTAAAAACTGCCATGTCATGGAGAGTGAAACTCCAAAGCACTTCACACATAGAAAGCGAAATTACTGTGACGTAAATGTGAATAAATAAAATTAAAGGTGCTCCAAAAAAAATGATACTTTTAAATTTTAATGCGTAACTTCATTCATCTTTAATAATCTAAATGACGTTAATTATTCATTGCATTTATGGTGGTTAAGGAATAGTAGGCTATGCATGCGCCGACCTTTTGTCGCTGTGCTTTCGTACTTGTGGAATGAAGCGACTGAACTTTTGTCTTCTTAAAAACAAAATTTCCACTATAATTTCAGTTGTAACAGGTAGTTAATATAATGCTTTTTACGCTCTACAAGCCCGAGTAGTCTATGCACACAAAATTGACTTCGTTCAAGCAATTGATAGGCTGCCTAATACCACTTAATCGTTTAATGTTTCTTATAATGTCTGATTAAAACCGAGTAGCTAAGTAACATTAGAAGTGCTGAACTAACCAGGCGGATCATGGCGAAAATAGTTAATCTTGTAGACAGTACTGATTAAGCAATGAACTAAAAATAAACATGCTGGATCCCCTGACGTAATGATTAGTTGAAATATCCAGACATGAAAACAATGCGGGTTATGGAGATTCGGTTCGAACTGCTACAACGACTCAGTTTGCTAAGCGACAATTACTATACGTCATGATGTCACGTTTTCAGCACGAAACTCTTGATCATCAATTTGGGAATAATTACTGTGCAATAGCAGCATGAAAATTAATTCGAAAATTCTAGGAATAGAATATCCCCTAAGCCTAAGGTACGTGTTTTGACTCAAATAGACATATTTGAAAATGGAAACTGGAAAACAGCACCACTGACCGAAAAAATGATCGATTACAAAATGCATGATGAATAGTTATGTCATGCTTTTCTCGGTAAAAAATTACATTACAGTATTAGGCTCTTTATTTTACTACCAGGTCATAACATTCAGTGGGGGGACGTTTGTAAATGTCGCATGCGTATACTGTTTAACACGCCTTCAGAACCGTAACCACCTTCTTATAACGATGAAGGTTGTTATAAATTGGTTCTTAACAAAACCTGGAAATTAAGCGTTATCAATTACAGTTTCAATGTTGACCTACTGCAGATATGTCCATTTTTAACTGAGCACTTAATTGCTTTCATGAGACGGCCTCCCCTGATGTTATATCTGAGGATTTAGTTTAAACTTACAAGTTAGGATAGGAATATAAGATAAGCATGGCAATATTCTTTATGTCAGCATGCTCTTTTGCAGTCAGGTCCCAACGACATAATGACAATTGAGTTTCATTTACTAAATTCTACCTTGTTCTCCTTTTACATATTTCTTTGATTGAGTGAACAAAAAACGCTATCAGTTTATCACAACAGCTCTATGTTTGTGAAAAATGTTAATACGTTTGAGACAAATGGAAACTTAGCTTGAAAACCAAATCCTATCGAAGAAATTGAAACAAACCTGTTTCGAAAAATATCTGAACTACAGTAGCTTCAAATGAGAAAACTTCTGTCGCTTTTTCTATACATATGTCTTCTATGATAACTTTACATGTAACGGTACCCATAATCGTGTCTTCAAAGGACGTCGAAGTGCATTCTCAATAGTGCTCAGTAATTCTCAAAGTGCTGTAATACTGTGAACTTTCAGAAAGCTAACGTCAGCTGTTGTAACACATTTTAAAGTTCGATGTCAAACTGTTTGAATTAAACAAATCAAACTACCTCGATACGTTTATGGCATTTCAGTTACGTCGCATGAATGTGATTTGATGACATGGTTTCCGTGATGTTCGTTGCTACAGATAAGATAGTTTTCTTACACGTGGAAATATATATAAGAACAAGGAAAATCGATGGTTACGTTATTTGCTTAGTTAAATCGTTACTAGGATAGAAGAGATAGTAGATGTTTTCTAAACAGAAATTGGAATCGACGTGTTTAAGTAACATATGCTACCATGGTGATCCACAGACATACATCAAAAATTTAAGTTGCGACCAGCAGCTAGAACATATTTAGTAGCAATGCAACCAAAGCTATAGAAGTAAGCTTAGCTTACTGTCAATTGTGGTAATAGGCTACTAAAGTTAAGTCGATTCCAATTTTAATCTATTCAGTACTACATGTTTTACTAATCTTACGTATATACAGGAGGCTATGTTCTTTTCATAGACTTCAAGTTGGCGTTAGTATGCATTTTTCAATGCGGTACCGAATAACAGTCGTCATGGCAGACGCGCTGTGTAGTGCCATGAAAATTATTTTCTTTCTTGCCGCAATGTAATGACCGCGGCCAGAGTGGTCCGACTCTGAAAATCTGAGTACTTGAAAAAAAATGTACCGACGGTTTCGGTATTATTTTTAAAAATTAGCTCGCTGCTTTGTCGATACTCGGTAGAGGTACTTTTTGTCTAAAAGATCCTGCTGCAAAAGCAACGTTTTTCACTGCTGTACTATGCTCCCGGTAAAGGTTACTCCAGGACAAATTAAATGAGACGTTAATCGCTTGCGTTAAAAAATCAACAGATGGTATTAAAGAACAATTAACATGCATTTCTGAAAATATACTTGTTAAAATTTTAAAACAATCACGTGAAAAGTACCGAGTACCGAGACCGACTGAAATTTCTTGAAAAAGTAATTCGGTACTTTTTTCAAAAGTATCGACGGTACCGGTATTGAAAACATATCGCGGGACAGTACTTTGGTACTGCACACCTATGCTTGTTAGCTACCGATGAGGCTGCTACTTTCAGTAGGTCTAGGATTCCAAATTCTATTTCATTAGCCTGTGCACTATACAAAGCCATGCTTAAAAGCGATTTTTATCAGAGATTAACACATTGTTTAAATACAAACGGCAACAATGTTAAGTTGAAATGAAAATAAAAGCACTTATTGATTATGCAGAGCAATAGCAAGTTCCAAAATCGATGTATACTAATCAGTAATCACGCCCAAAATCCCTTGAGCATAAGCCGCTAGAAGTGGATTTATACACAGCGTACTGATTTCTCCAGATGGCTTTCCTGTCAAATAAAATCAGGCTTATTTTTGTGGTTGTCCGAACAGTTTTATATATCTCCAGCGTTGACAATATGAGACGCAGATGAAGACGATGCTCATATGCAACGCATTGCATTGTACTGCAGTTTACTTCCAACACTTTGATACACAGTTGGCCTGAAGAGACTGTATCAGCTAATGTGTACGACGGCTCAAGTTGAACTTGTGTTATTCAAGTGAAGCATGCTTTAAGAAAACCACTATTGGAACCATTTTGTTTGAGTAAGCCGACTCGACAATATAGTAGATTAAATTAAATACGAAGGTTAGGATAATAATTAAATGTCCACATCTATATAAACTGAAATAGAATTATAAAATTTTGAAACATAAAAGAGAAACATGTGAATAAAACATAGCGAGTTTCACGTACAGTAATACATTTTCCGGTGAATGTAATGACAAATAATGATGATCATGATTGCTTCATTTTCTTTGACGGGTCATAAACATAACGTTTAAATTGCATAGTCACTGTGATTGGGTGTGCATCGGCTTTTGATGCTAGCTCGTTTCCATCCAACTTTTTTCGCCCTCTTTTGCCCTTCCCAGGTAAAGCGGACTTGGTGTCTGATTTTAAACCATCTGCATTATACCAGAAAGCGTTAAAGTCATACACTATCTTTGGTGTCCAACAATAAATTGCTACAGTTTTCGGATTAGCGGGGTGTAAATAGATATACAAAATGAAACTCAGTGAAATACAAGCATTGCGGACATATTTTACGCCATCGTTTGCATTTTGGTCTATAATACAGTTTCGGCGGGTGGGCCTGAAACTTACCGGGAATTCGTATTTTTACTTTTCCACTTAAGCCAAAAGAACCGTCAATAACTCCTTTTTCGCCACTTGATAAAGCTACATGAAGACCAGCGAACAATTCAATATTTGTTTCTTTCTTTAACAAGCCTTTGCATATCACGCTATATTCGTCGTGCACCTAAAAATTGGTTTATGTTGCAAAACTATCTTGCCTAAATTAACATCGAAGCTCTGTCGTCATATACTACGGAAAACAAAAAGACCATTCATTATTTATTGAAAAGTGATATGAAGTGCTGGCTTCCTGTGTGCAAACATTGTATAGCTAATGGTAATCAATCACCTTAAACAACTTCGCGTAAATTGTAGAAGAAATATCATAGTCAAGACAACCAAATAAAGCATAGCAGTAGATGTTTCGTTGCTAATATTTACGGCAAATAAATTCAATAATTATAATTAAAGAAATAAACGAACTGTCTTGTAGTGGTGCAATGCTTTATTCGATTATGAGTGTGATATTTCTGCTATCCAACTAGCAGCTCTAAACATTTATGCATTCGCGTAAGCTTTAATAAATAACGAACTCTTACATGCAAATCAAAATCTTACCCTTTCAACTGTGCCTTCTCTTGATTTGTTTTTAAACACTTTCAGGTTTGGTAAGAAATTCTTCGCATAGTCTTTATCAGTAATGGGATGAACAATCTGAGCTTTAAACGCCAATCTGAAAAAATAAGTATTATGCTACCCTGAAGTGTTGTTCAGTTACCTATGAAGCATCCAAGTTCAAGTGCAATAAGTGCAAACAACCTGCATTTATTGGCATGAATGTCAGAGTCAAATCTTGAGCCGATTGCCAAACTATTTCCGCGACAGAGTATCGGTTTCTCGAATTCAAGGAGCGCCCATTGTTGTTTGGTAGAGTCTCTGGAAATGAAAAAGGACAACAAAACTTTGATATAAAACGCATATGGAAGTGTTGTTAGTAGATTGATGGGGGCGATAAATTATATAATGAGCCCTATAAGTACACATAAATAATAATTAATTAATTGGTGGGCCGTCGTTAAATAAATCCCAATAAAGTGCACTTACTTGAGTAATTCTTCACAATATTCATAGTCCTGGTTGAAATCAAATGTCTTATTTTTGTTGACATCCAAGTGCTCCGTGGCGCCACTAAGAGATTTCTTATCTGCGATAGACTCATCACAAAGTGGCCTGCTGTGTCCAAATATGGAAATTTTCCCCATTACAGTGGCATGTCCAATAGTTATGTGAAATTTTGCTTTTGTTGAAACAGCTCCATTGTAATAAGCTATTTTTTTAATGTCTACAACAGCTGCATAAAGAGTGGGTAAAGCTCCTGGTGTGCATATAAGACCCCTCTCTAAAAGTTTTGGGTCAAACTGGGTAACACAAATTCCAGCTCTGTCACCCTGCTTTATGGACTGGATTGGCTTATGAAACATCTGAATGGATTTAACCTTTTTCGTGGTCTGCAAAAAAAACAAAAAAACAAAGCTTAATGACAATCATGTGAACTATTCACAATTGCTACTGGAGATTTTGTCACACTTTCTCATTTCTGCCTGCTTGTTAAAGTGAGGGCAAGTCCAAAATAAATCAAGGAGTAGTTGTTAGTAAATATAACAGTAAAGGGAATTGTACTAACATGTAGTGCTTGCCATAAATCAGTGACAAAAACACGGATTCATCGCTTAATCAAGATGAGAATGGTGGTTCTTAATCCGTCACAATAAAAAAATAACAGTAGGGATAACATGCAGCACACTAGGGTGTCGTGGCATCCAGTTTGGGAACCAATGCATTACATTAATTAAATAATTGCATGTCTTGTCTCCCTATTCAGCCGAATGCAATCTGCAAATTTTTTAAATGGAGCAGAGCTATCGGATGAAGTGTGCATCAATTTTTTGCAAACACAGAAATCTTACATGAGAATTAAAACAAGAAAAACTTATGTTTGAATATATGTATGATACCAAATCTGTGCATGTTTTGCAGCAATTTAGTATCTGTATAGTATTTTCGTTGCTTTATTTTCACAAAGCATTACAAATTAGGCTAATTATAATTATTATATAGTATCTTCATAGCATTAAAGAATTTTAATAATGAACATTAACCTGTAAACTTGATATTTCCACCATGTCATTAATGCATACTTGACCACTCAGTGTAGTTCCAGTCATAACTGTGCCTTGACCCCTGATTGAAAAACAATGATCAACACTAAAGATGAATGGGCCTTCCGCAGAACGGGAAGGGACATAAGTGTGTTCCTGAAGTAACTGCACATAAACAATTATTTTTTCATAAAATGAAATGAAAAGTGCAAAAAGTTTTTATGCCAAGTGCGAACAGTCCTTGTTTTTGCAAGTTGCAAATTTTGATTATTAACATATTCAGGTAGAACGTAAACAACCAGCAGATAGATAGTATCTGTGATAGTGTAGTTACTTTTATCAAGTTTTCAATTCCTTCAGGTTTGACATTTTCACCTTCACCTGAACCACAAGGATTTGCAGCAGCTGTTGTAATGGTGCATCCAGAAAATTTTGTATTTTCCAAAGTTTTATGCATTCTTTTTGTCATTTTTTCGATTGCTGCCTGTTAATAACAACTATATTTCAATTACAGTTCAGTTTATAATTACAGAAGCATAGCTCTAATTACAACACAATTATGCCATTTCTCCATCTACAATGACGTTGTAATAGAATGGAATGTGGAAAGTTATCTACTTAAGTACTTCAAGCTTGATATGTCAATAGTATTAACAATAGTTTCTATAACCATTAATGCCCTTACCTTTCTTTTTTCTTTTGGTATCAGATCAATTTTATTCAAAACAACAAGCATTTTTTCACAAACTATCTCCCCAATTACAAGACATTCAGCAGTTTGAGTCTGCATGCCCTTGATTATATCCACAACAAGAACCATAAGATCTATTATCTGTGCACCTTCAATGATAAGTACTTTTACATCTTAGGCAAAATATTGTTTTGACTTATTAGGGATCAAACTAAGCTGGTATTTAAAATAATCTGGTAAACTATAAATGGACATAGATAATAGCAGTGAAAACGTTAGGGCTAAATTTAAAAGCATACGGCAAAACAGTAAACAAAATGAAGCTATAAGGCTTCTGTGAATCTAGGTTAGAAAAAAAATTATGACATGAGAATAAAGAAAGAATTAAGGCTTCAGAGCACGCCAACAAGCCAAAATTTGTGTCTTTTCACGTCCGATTTCTTGTCAAAAACTGCCATACTTTCCAGTCGGGATTACCAGTATTATACCATATATTAGATCTTAATGTCTATTGCTCATGAAAACTAACCTCCAATAATAGTGCGAATAAGAGAAGCATGACCAGGACAATCCACAAGTGTGTACTGAAGATTTCTGTACTTTGACAACTTAAGATTATCTGGAATAGGGACTGAAAATGATGAAAATCCAAGGTCCAATGTGATTCCTCTTTCTCTGTTTGAAGAAATGTCACCAATAACATAGATATTTCTTACGAAGTGACTATTTCATCATAAGTAGGCCACGCAACCGGTTGTTAAAGATAGGAGGTTAGTTAGGAGAATGGGTAGCCTATGCAAAAAGTTTATTCTAGCTTTTTAAGGTTTTATTGGAGTTAGATTAAAAGGTAGACTTGGGTAACTATGTTATTATATTATTTAACTTAGGTTAACAAGATACTGTGAAAAAAAGCTTCCAACGCACGATTTTTTCCGGTGAAATAGTGACAGCCTATTTCTTGTACACAAAAACAAAGCGTTTTTATAAACAAAATATACTGTTGTAATATTTATGCCTAATGTACAATGCTGAAGTCTTACTTGCTTTGTGGATTTTTATCAAAAGCGGCTGTTGAAGCAACCGTACTTAGCGCCTTGGCTAAAGACGTCTTGCCACTGTCAACATGTCCAAGAATGCCAATGTTGAAATTCAAAACTTCAGTCATCTTGCAAGTTTGACTAATTGCTTTTCTCATTCACTATCAAGTAAACTAGGCTAACTGCTTTGAATTTTCCACAACAACACTACCCAACTAAATTGATGACCAAATACCATAATGGGGAATTGTGAAACCTATAAATGCGCATGGAATGACGAAGCTAGAAAAACAAAACTGACGTAGCATGAATCAACAAATTGTTTCGCCACATAGAAACTTTAACCAACTAAAAATTGCAAAGTTATTTATAAAAAAGCGAGTTAAAAACGAAACAATTAAATTTATCTTTTTACAGTATTCAAGTATCTTTTATTTTTACCTAGTTTTTATGGATAATATTGTATAATATAGCTTACATTTTCTGTGGTTCAGGTGTTCGAAGAAAAATATAAAGTTATACATTTTGAGTAATTTTACTTTATTTTTTTTTCAAATTTTGTTCTACATATTTTAGTATCCATATGATACAAAATTGTTGGTTGATTATTTACATTTGTATTTTTTAAATTTTGTATTATAATTTAAGAAATACATTCCAGCCACCGAATACTGGATGCTTCACCTTTAAGCCGCGTAGTCTTGACGCTGTCGCTATGGCGATCAATTGGTCAAGCGTCCCAAAGCAATGCTTACAGTCACTGAAGGAGTTTTAAATGTCAGTATTTCTTTGTACAGTTTCACTTAACTATGGGATTTAATAATTAAATGTGTACTTTTATTAATGGTAATGTGAATTGTAGCTCGTTTCTACGCGTACTTATGTTTCTTACTTCTTTATTTTTACTGATTAAAGTAACAGTTTGAGAAACTAAGTATTGGAAATTTTGTATCGGTAGTTAGGCTAGACAAAATTGGTTTGCAAAGTAGGCCTATCGGATAACCAGTTTTTATTTTTTGCGTGAAAATTTCTGCATTTCACCATCAAACTTAAGTAAAACGTTACAAATTTTCTATAATAAGAGCAGCAAACAAGTGGCACCTTAAAGGTTAGTTGAGTTTTCAAGCTTTTAACAGTTTTCAAGTTTATGGCAAAGTGGGGTCTTGGCGCAGAAGTGCACAACCAAATTTTGGAAGCAGGGGCCTTGTATACAAAGGTAACATTCGGTTGTTCACTTCTGCATTAAACTCGTGAAGTTTTTTTAGTTTTGATATTTGAAGGAAGTGACTAAGTGTGTAGCCTAAGGTTTCAAAGCAGTGTATTTCAAAATGAAGTATAAACCTTACCTTTGCGAAGACGCATGGCAATATTTTTTGTGGCATGCATAATCAGATTTAGGCTAATGCTTATTCCGTTAGATTCCCTATCTAGGTTAATATGTTTTTAATATATTTTTTAAATCTTCACTCTGTCAATGTTTTACAGAAATAAAAACACCACCTATGTGGCAACATTAAGTTATTATGCCACAATGCCTGTGGATCTGTGGATGCACGACAATCATACAGTATAAAATACTGAGGTTTCTACCGGGTGTAGAATCATCATTCTACAATTCATCAAACACAACGCTTTACTGGTGCAATACAGAACTTTATTTTTGCTAAAATTTTGTTAACTCATTCAAGTTAACCTGTTAGCTTATAGTCTCATTGTTTGGTTGAGCAACTTGTCCTCATGAAACTTACTAGGAATAGGTTAAGAAAACTTTGTCAGAGATAAATTTCTATAAAATTTTGCACCAATGGAGCATTCTATTTTCTGCAATCATACAGTATCAATACTTTTCATTAAATAAAAAACTTTTGTCCAAGATTCCATCTTTTTCCTATTTTAATTAGCAGGTTATAATGATTAATGAATCATGGTGGGTTGCAGAGTAGTTTTCAAAAGGCAACGTGGAACAAAACATTTTTTACAAACACTTTTTTAGAACAAATTTTAACTGTCGGATTGTGAAGTTTGAGAGTACTGCCATTTTGAATTTGCAGGATATTTACAGTTGGTCACTTTTTACTTAAGGAAGGGATGATTGCTAATAAAATCACTAATTAACTGTATAGTTTATTTTTTGTTTAAAAAGCACTACTGGCCAGGAAAAGAATTTGTAAACTGTACAGAGGTTTAAAAGGATGCATTCATATATGTTGTTTTTCATTCTTGTTGTGCATAGGATTTCTTCCCAAAATTGGCAAGGTTTTCATTCTGGGCAAAGGTAGTCTTTGGCAGACTTTCTTATTTGTTTTTATCTGAACAATACTTTTGAAGTCTTTGTAATATTGATAAACAAATAGAATGCAAAATCTGAAGTTATTGTTGTTGAAACCTTTTGCAAGCACTTGAAATTCAGCATAAGCAATGTTAGCATAAGGGTCTCATTTTATATCATAGAGCTTTTTTGAGGTTACATCTGCATCATCTTATATGAATACTTTCTACCCTAATTTCTTTATCAGTTATTGTAGCTCATTATATAAGAAAAAATGGAGTGGTTGTCACTGACTTTCCTCTTGGCATGGTTATTTTCTGTCTTATTATCTCTGATTTGATTGTTTCAACAGGTGCAACACTTAGTAGTAAAATGGCAGCCACTGAAGTCTTACTTAAAGCTCAACCTACTCCACAATCAATCCCAGCAGATTCCTTGGGAGCAAAAGAACACAGAATTCCAGTAAACACTGGACTTTATACTTCTGTTGGTCAAGCTACTGCAGGATTTCGCACAGCAAAGTACACTCCTGAAGAATGGCATCAAAATAATTATGCAAAGTTTTACCAATCTTTTTCTGATCGTGACAATGCTGAGCGAATACAGCATGAATCTAAAAAGCTTGCCAATGAGACCCTGGCTTTGACCAACAGGTAAAATGGCTGTTTTTACAGAGTGTTAAAAAGTGTTATTGCTTTTAACTGAATGCATTGCATGGGTGAATCTAGTATGATGCAAATTAATTTGAATTTTAAGATTAAAAATTTTATATTGCGCAAATTGTTGGAAAATGTTACCATTTAATTGCAATTCTTTTCTTATTTAGAACACAAGCTGATGTCACTAAAAAGCTTGGCGAGAGAATACATGATATTAATTTCTGGAAATATGAACTTCAACGAGAGATAAATGACGTGATTGCAGAAACCGATCTGTTGTTTCAGCAAAAGGTATCCCAGACATTATATTTTTTCTAAATGCAACCATTTTTAGCATTTATGCAAAATCTTTCAGTTTCTAAATTGAATACATTTGAATTGAAAACATACATTCTACAAAAATTCAGCTTAGAATTAGACCAATTATCTAAAATAACACTTTGACGGATTTTATTTTATAGGTTCGATTAGAAAAGGCATTGGATGCAACTGAAATTCCTATGCAAATTGCAACAGATAACCTAGAATGTCGATTCAGAAGACAAGGCCCAGACATGGTCAAAGATAATGTGGAAATTCAGCTGCTTAGGGTTTGTTTGATTTTCACTTTTTGGTGCCCCTAAATGCCTTTAATTTAGTAATTTGTTTGTACCATAGTTATTTTTTCATTGGATTTGTTTATTATTATTGTTATTATTATCAGGAAGTTGACTTACTTAAGTCAGTTCAAGATTTGCTTCAAAGAACCATTGATCAGACAAAAAATCAAATCCGGTAAATTATTTTTTATATTTTTTTTGCAATTTCACAACGTTTAAAAAGCGAATTTAGAACAAATAAACAAACAACTAAAATTTGGTTTGATTAATTACACTGGCCTGCATTTTTCAACTTCAAAATTTTTTTTTCAATAAAAACATGCAAATATAGCTCATTTTGGGGCGCTGATTCCGAATCTGTGGTCCGTTTTATTCTAGCACATCAGGTTTTTGAGATAACTGTTTCACGTCATATAGCGTTTTTGGTGAATAATCGCAAATAATGTAAGGTGTACAACAAGCTTGACTCGAAAAAATTCACAGTTTGCACAGAATTGTTACACATCTTTGTCTTCTTATGATAAAACAATAAAGATTTTTTAAATATGACAGCAATAACAATATAATCCAGTAAAATGATTATTATTGAAAGCACAGCGGTTCACTACCTCGGTATCTAGTTTATTGAAAATGCGCGTCTACCTGATTTTCTCTCATATTTAGTGGAGTCTTCACTTTTAAGACACCAGCAGTAGTCGATCAGCAATCATGCTGACATTCCACTTACCCTGATAGTGTTCCTCCATCACCATTATCTCCCGGTGAAAACGTTCACCTTGTTCCTCACTAAACGTCCCACAGTTATCTGGAAAGTAGTCTAGGTGGGAGGGTAAAAAGTGCATTTTGACGCTCATTCTACCCACAAGTTTTTTTTAGGCATCGAGCATATCTGTAATAAGCTCTTTGTAATTGGAGGCTCCGTTATTTCCATGGAACTGCTGGATAACAGCTTTTAACCCCTTCCAGGCTTGCAATTCCGTTATAGACTTTTTTCGAAATCTTCATCCTTCAACAGTTCTCTGATTTGAGGTCCAGTGAAAATACCTGCTTGCAACTTAGCTTCGGATAAAGACGAAAACTTTTCTTGCAAGTACCTAAATCCTTCTCCGTATTTGTCCATACCTTTCACAAAGTTTTTCATGCACTCAAACTTGATGTTCAAGGCGGTAAAAAAACTTTTGCTGGAGCAACAAGAGGATGTGCCTTCACATTCTTAGATCCAGGCAGAAACTCATCTCTTGCTGGCCACAATTTCCGAGTAAACTGTCCGAGAGATAAAGAAAACAGGGAAATTTAGTGTAGTATAGTATGAGAGCTACAACTTTTAAATCAGCACATATCAACCAGTTATGCTCTTGGTACTTTATCATTTGCAACAGAGTTTCTGTGTTTTCATACGTTTCTGGCATCTCAGTAGAATGTGCAACAGGTACTGATGGCACAGTTTGCCCATTGTACCACAACACAGCTTTCATGCTCGTCTTCCAAGAATCTATGAACAGTCTCCAATATTCTGCTGAATATGATATCCTAAATGTTTCAACTAAACCTTGAACATTCTTCCAATAAACCAGAGTATTTTCTTTACTAAAAAATTCTGTAAATTTTTTCTTTCTGTGGCGGTACCACGCAAAACTTGTACCCTTTTCTAGAAGATTCTTTTCCTTTAATCTTGATGCTAGAAGTTGTGCATATTCTTTTGAAAGATATAACTCTCTTGTGAGATCATTCAGCTGAGTTTGTGAAAACAGCTTTGGAGAGTCATTGTTTATTCCTTCCTGATAGTGCTCTCCATCACCTGCACTTCTTTTAGATTCTGAAGAGCTTTGCATCTCTGTTAGAGGATTCGGCACAATGATTTTCATCACAATGTGGTACAGGCCTCAATGCTGACTTTAAATTAGGGTACTTGATATTGGATTTGTTTCTTCTGTTAAACCCCTTAATACACCATACAAAAATAACAGTCATTGCGATGTTTTTTTTGCTCCCTACATACCGTAGGGACGCCAAAGGGAAGGCTCTTGAGTTTTTTCTGGTACCACATACGTAGCTTTGATGCACATACGTAGCTACTTGTGATAACAAAATTTATCTTGATAAATTATATCCTTTTGACAAAAAAGTGGGTAGTTAAACGTAAAAGCGAAAAATTATGCGGTTTTTCGACCGTAACTTTAAAACCTGATGTGACAGGCAAAAAAGAATGGCATTTTTGAAATCAGCGCACCAAAATTAGCTAGAAAACGTTGGCATCATACAGAATAAAATTTTCATGCAGACCAGTGTTATGATTTTTATTGTAAATGCCACGTTTTCCTCGCCTGAACAATGATTGTGTTGCACTAAATTTTGTAAAGACCATTTTTTATAGGTCTTTTATTTTTAAAATTTACTCCAGCAAAAGTTAACTTTTTTAGCATGAATCGTGATGCAAAACAAAATTTGGAATTGGACTGGAGCGACAAACTTGATGCTCACAACATTGATGACAAGTGTGGACGACTGAATAATCAATCAACTGACATTGAATATCACCCTAATTCGGCAAAGTTTGAGGACAAGTAAGAAAGTTGCCGTAATTCATGAAAAAGGTTCTGCGTTAATTTAAATCCAGGCAATTTATACCAAAACAAATTGCAGTTGGACCGGCTAATTAACCAGGGTTTAGTTTGACTGAGGTTAAAGTGATTGGCATTGAATTGGCCGATTGTCAATAAAAACATTTCCTTTATAAGTCAATAATTAAAACCAAAAATCATCACTTTCTGATCAGAAACACACAATTGCCATAACTGCTCAAAAATTGTAATGTTACAATGTCTCTACTTACTTCAAAGTTCATCAACACCAGAAACTTGGGCACAGTTCACTCATGACAACATTGTGCGAGCGGAGCGTG
The DNA here is from genome assembly GCF_947623445.1 of Clavelina lepadiformis. NCBI lineage: Eukaryota > Metazoa > Chordata > Ascidiacea > Aplousobranchia > Clavelinidae > Clavelina > Clavelina lepadiformis. The sequence goes on from NC_135243.1 coordinate 9,218,428, forward strand.
AAAGGATGGCGTCAATCAATCTTCGTTCGTTGATTGACAATGTCCTTCATGATACATCGGATGATCTTCGTGAGCAATGCAATTCTGTAAACGTGGCTTTTGCCAAACGCGTTGAAGAGATGAACGATGCAAAGACCAAATTGGAAAACCATCTTCAGAAGGTTGCATAAGAAATTTCATTATTGGTCAATTGTTATGAATTCCATAATAAGCAATATTATTTTACCGATATTGTGTGTATCATTTTTATAGTTTTATGTTCCCATTCTTTGTAATAGGTTATACAATATATTGTGTTAATGAGGTCGTTTGTGTAGGTCCTAATTGAAATTGGCAACCAAGAGAAGAACATTGCCATGTTGAAAGAGGCAATTAACGAGAAGGAGCCGCCGATGCAGGTCTCTCAAACACGATTGCATCATCGCACATACCGACCCGGCGTTGAGCTTTGCAGGGATCCTGTTCAGTACAGGTTCGTCCAAGTTCTTTGGAAACTTCTAACCCATGTACAGATAAACATACCTTACTATCAAGAATGTAAAAAGTGAAACAAACCGTAGTCGATTTGAAAACGTGCAAACTGACTCTGGTTTATTTCACTTTTTCCATTTAACTTATAGTGCATTTTACTGACCGCTGTTTGAAGTGCTGATATGGAGTTGCTGTAAACACTTATTACCATAAAGAAGCTTTCCGATCATAAATTTATATATTAATAATTTAATCTATACCTATAATCCTGTTCATATCAATCATCACCTTTTCGTCCAGACTCCTCAAAATGAGGGATAACACCTTAAATCTACTTATTGACTGAGATGTCTTTTATTAATTATCTTTTATAATTTACCTCTGCAACATATTTAACTCTAATAACGTTTTCTAACTGGATCCTATTATTGTTCACAGGCTCGTTTCTGAAGTCGGCGAGATTACTGAGAGTATTGAAAATCTCAAGTCACGACTGGCCGAGGCTGAAAACTCTCTGCGTCAACTCGAAGATACCAGGATGGCGTTGGAGAAGGAGATTGCTATCAAAAGCAACAGCTTGTTCATCGATCGTGAAAAATGCATGACCGTTCGCATACGTTATCCTACCGTCATTAAGTTGTCCGGCTACCAATAAATTTTTTACAAGCATATCACGAAGCACGCCGCTGTAATAAAACTCGGAAATAATTAAAGATTTTTTTGTATATTTTGTCGGTAAAGTCATTTCTTGGTAACTTACTGACCTTCATTAGACAACATATCAACTTGGATAAAAATTCTGTAGGGCTAACGCTGTTGGTACAACAATCTAAATGAAAAACAGCAAATCAGGCTTCTTTTATGACCTTGGTATTTAAGAGTAAACGGTGCTATTGTATCGTCTTGAATTAGTATTAACGTATAACATTCTGTTCTTTTTTCTGACTGCATTCCTGATTATTAGTGTTTCATTATGTTAAAAAGTTAACATCCAGCCATCGTCTGCACATTGCCACGATCAAGCTTGAGATTATGACGTCTTTGCGCTCACTATACGTACTTTCTGCTCTCACTTGTAAATAAACCTACATTGCTTTGCTTAAAACGTGGGGTCGATATTGCAGAAAGGTTTTTAAAAGAATTTTACAGTAATTCTGGCAAACTTATCCTTGCCAGGGTCAGTCCCAGTACAAATGTTCTGGAGTATGCCGAATCGTATCAAAATTAAGCCTTATCATTAATCGACACAATTTTCTTGATGCAACGTCAGTTTTTTACTGCTCGGCTGCACTAATTTGAAACTCAATTTCAATAAACCTCAGTCACACTTGATTCAGCTTTATTGCCATGTAGTAATCATCAATGAGCGTTCTACAAATCATTAATTCAATAGTTAGCAGCAAAATCTAGATGCTATTCGGTAGATAAGCGTCAAAAAGTAAGCTGAACACATTCACTTAACCAGTGTTAATAAACAGTAGGATTTAGATTCAGTTCAAATCCATTGGGTGTCTATTGTTGAAAGTTGCAAATAAGGATATATAATATGGCAACATACATATTATAAAAGAGGGAGTTGTCTAACGGAGTCAATTGTTTAGACATGTTTTAGCAGCTGAGGTTGTTGTCTGTTATCCAAATTTGTCACAATTACACACATTAACATCATATAAAGCGAGGAAGATCTACAGCTAAGTCACAACGGGCCAGTCTTATAAACGGCATATATAACGCAAAACAAAATAAAAAACAAATCATGCAGATAGAGAAAGCAACTCTGCAATTCACTGCCAAGCAATAGGTGCAGGGAACGACAAAGCAGGTGTCATTTGAGGCGGTATATCTGTATGTTTACTTCATAGCTGAATGTGTTACTTGTAAAGTGCAATAAAACGCAGATATCGTGATAATGTCATTTCCAGTATAAACGACAACATTAGCGTTTTTTATGTATCACAACCAAAATATAATCCACGTGGTTCAAAACCAAGTGACAATAAAACCTTTTTATCTCTATTGAGAGATCTGTTGCAAACAACACAAATGTGTTGTTTAAATATGTAATAAGACGAAGTATAATTTGCAGCAACGGTTTCTCATGCTCGGGTGCAGTTGGGGATTAAATATTGCCCAATAATCCTGAAATAGGGTCTGAGTGCCATAAATGTATACAGCATGCACAAATTGACTGTAACAAAAGAAAAATCACCATAATTGCAATGCAGAAGCGACTACATTTATCATAATTATTCAAGCTATGACGATTACACACTAGTAGCAAATTAGGAGAGCACTATGATAAGTTATATAAACGGATAAGCTCCGCACTTATCTTCATTATTCCTTATTTAAAAATGCCACCTCAAAACGTATGACATTAAGGAAAGCATTATCCTGCATATTATAGCTCGTCCTTATGCTCTTCTAATGCTGTTGTATGTAATTCATTAAACAACGCGTCAGAACTTATCTGAATAATAAAATAAGATGCTTAAAACAAACTTGTAAAAGGTTGCAAAAGCAAGCATCACTCTCATCACAAAATGGTGAAAATGACACAAAAGCAAAGTAACTCAAGCTTATGTAATGCACGGTCTCTGACTTAATCTGTTGAGGATTCATCACGAATAATAAAACAATATGGCTATAGAATTGTTCCATGTACTGTAAGACAAGAAAATCTTTCCATCCACAATAAGAAACTTTCTGATACACTCAGTTGCATTTTGCAAACAGGTCAGTTGTAGTTCAATAGACATTTAAATAAATTGTTCAAAATTACATTGAAGAGAGAGAAAGATAGTTCTTTTAGATGGCTTAGTTGTACGAGTTCAGCCAAGGTCAGTTCTTCTGTAATACAGGAGGTATGCAGTCCGGTTTGAGTTGTGGCGTGTGACCTAGAAACAGAGTAACTGATAACAAGAATTCCAAAGTTTTGGTAAAAAATACTTGGTAGTTCAGGATGTCTTGTACTAATGACAAGGTCACGATACCTTTCAGTAATTTTCCTGTTTGACTTAAAATCCAAACTTAGCAAATAAACAAATCACATCTTAAATATATTCGTTGTAAGAAAGGCAACGCATCACATGAGAAAAAGTTAATTTTTAATAAGTGCTTTTTACTACCTCATTATGAGGCACAGGCCAAATGGATTGGTCATCTATACGAAGCCATGAGCTCATTCCAATATGAAAAACATTGGTGGTGTAGTGACCGCCTGTTGCCTTCTCTCCGTGATGATAGACGACTACATTGGGAATCACATTTTATAAACAACATGTAAGTGAGGCATTAACTCAACAGTGCCCGGAAAACCAATGTCACCTACCTGCAAAAAGCTTGTAGGATCTCTGAGACAAACTGTATTTTCTTCCAGACTTGGATAAGAGATCTAATAAAGTGAAGGGAGTGTAAGTTGGGCAAAAACATTGCACAATGAACTACCCTTGGTAAGGGAGTAATTACTGGAATATAGTCCGGTTTCACTGTGTCAGTAAAAAGAATAAGCCAAATTGTTTGCATAAAAAATGAAAGCATAAATTTGCAACTATTCCTCGAATTGTTATGGGTAGACGCTGAAGCTGTCGCATAACAAACGGAACAATTTAGGTTTGCACAATTCACTTCAATTGTCTTCATACCTTTGTTGATGATCAAGTCTGTCTTGTATTCCATCTTTCGATCAATCTTCTTTGAGCCTCCTTGTTTGTCATAAACAAAGCGTTTCAAATGAAGAATTAAAACTGGGGGCAGGGTTTCAATGGTTTGTTGTCTCGTTGCATCAGTCTGCATAGATTAATATGTTAGATCGTGAACAAAATTGCATTTAATTACTCAAACAAAAAATGAGAAATTAGCAAGACAGTTTGAACAATGTTAAAGTTTAAAATGTTAAAAAGTTAATGTTTTGAATTGCATTAGGTATAAAATTAAACTTGGTCTTTCATTACTATTATGTTTAATAGATATCAAATTTGAACAAACTATATAATAGCACAAAAAAACTGTTTGACAGGAGTCAGTATTCAAAGGTAAATGTTAGCGAGTTCTAAACTATAAAAGCTTTTAAACCATAGCTGAGTGATTTTGATAATTGGATGTAGCTACAAACAACTTATATGCAGCATTCACTTATAGCTGGAATCAATTCAAATACTTCTGAGCTATTTACTTTGCATGGTTTAAGCAAACATTGAAATTTTAAGTTTTAAATCAAGATGAAGAGACGTTATAAAATCACCTGTACTCATGCTTCATTACATTATTAGGTATTAAACTATATCAATAAAGAGTACCTGTAGGTGTAAAAGCTTTTGCAATTAATTATTTGTAGTTCTGCTAATTTTATTAAAACAAAAGTTGCAATTTAATTGTCCATTAAGGATAAAATGCTTTTTTTGATAAGCAGAAACAATTCACTAACTACAACCTATTGTGGGTAGACCAAAGAGCTTACTAGTGTGGCGCTTCAGAGATAACTTAAGATATCCTTAAACAAATTTACCCTATAGCGTAGTTTCAATGACTTTTGCTGAGTTGTATTAACTAACTATGCACTGGTTACTTATTAACCAGGCCACATTGATATCATATGGCATGGTGTGTGCTGCTCAACTCTTGCTGTTACCTAAACTGAAAAACGTGCAAAAATTTCTGGATAAACTCTTGTTTATGTTTTAAGCACATTGTATACTAAGTATAACCGAGAGCAACGGTGATAGATTTGTTTGAAATTTGCCTAAATAGATCTCATTCAATTTCCTAAGCATTGATTTCTCAAGACATATTCATAATTACGAGTTCAAAAATCATATCATAGCAAAAAATAAATGCGACTTTCTCATAAAACCTTATTCCAGTGTCAAGCACAATTTTATACAATTTGAGAATTGAGCTAAATAAGAACAATGATTGAGGCAGTTTACTGGTAATAACACTATCGGTACTAATAATCAAATACTGTCAGTTGACATAAAACATGACAAGGCGACAACTGATAACATGTTATAAAATATTCCACATCCTTACATTTTTTTCATCTTCTTCCAGAAAGGCTTCTTTGCCAGTAAGTGTATAAAGTGCCTCGTCGACTGTCCATGCATGTTCACTTGGAACATGGAGTGGCAAGGAAAAAAATGGCTCATACGAAATTGAAGCCTTTTGGCCAGGTCGAAAGACTGTTGTACAGAGTTCACCACGGAACATTTCAGATATCGGTGTCCTACAGAGCACACAAAAAATAAGTGAAAAAATGAAGTGAACTAAATCATGCCCCACACACCAAATGAGTGACGAAAGAAGCGGAGTACGGCATGTGCTATTAAAGTTTTGCTACCAAACTCACAAGAAATGAAGTGTTGATGTAAACTTGGTATATAGATACACTTACTTTGTTATGTCAGCTCTTCTTGTCACAGCACTGCGATTTTTCTTGGTTGTTACAACTTCCTCCCATTCGTCTTTGACAACATCGATCCCACCATTCATGTCTTCGTACATTGCAATCTGCAACCATATACATTCAAGCTTCTAACTAATGTAAAAAAGAAGTTCTTGCTTACTCTAGACAGAACTACTGCTAGTTCTGTTATTATAGCAAATGTTTGCAATTTTAAATTGAAAGTAATTTCTGTAATGGAGAACTTTTGTATTGGTGTCTCAAACTTAAATTTTATATACATGTTTAAAATATGTTTTAAAAGTGAAAAACCCAACAATAGGAAACAATTGCATGATGTATGTGCTACAGATCTGAGATAAAGTAGAAATATATTCCTGATGTTTCACACAATATGATGAATACAGAAAAGTTATGGTCTTATTGACATAACCACACTTCTAACTCCTGCATTTTTGAAATGCATATATCCTTCAACTATATAATGTACCAGACAAAACTTATTTCCAGAGGGCATACAATTACTGTAACTCAGCTAAAAAGTCAAGTGTTCCTGCATGCCGGCATAGTCATGACAACTTCAAAATGAATAGCAACTATTTAATTTGACATAAATCCACCACAAAATCATTAATGTCATGTAACGTACTTCTATTCATATTTTTCTCTCAAAACCTCAAAACCTCACAGCCTATATTTCCAGTATTTACACAATAATGCTCTAGACTATATAAGTGGAAAATTACAAAAAGTTAGAAAATCACCTGATGTGGGTCATAGGCATTGTCCACTTCTTCATGTTGCTGGTTAGGTGAGGAAATTCCAGAATCATTTAGGTTGTTAAAAAGTTTGGTCATCTCTTCATGCAATCCATTGAGGATACAGGACTGAAATTCTTCCGCATCTTCTTGTGCGCCCTGTTTCCGTACAAACCGACGATTAAAAACGGAGAAGTGTGGAAATCTGATACATTAACATAATATTATTTTAATTGTAAAATTGTACTTAAAGGCGCCTACCTTTGAAAACATCTGGGGGAAATGTTAATAACATTAAGCTAGTGACTAGGTTTAAAGTAAATGCTTTATATTGAGTGGATTTCAAGAACTTTCAAGTGTCAATTTTTGCACCAGAACATGCTCATAAGCAAAACATAACAAGTTGATCTAAGCTTAAACTGTCTCCATTCAGCCATTTAAGCCATGATTTTTCATACGATCGATAAAGAAGTCATAACAAACATTTGTTTGTTCTTGTCTGATTTGCTAATATAGTAGTTTTGAAATATGAAAGACTGATTAATCTGTAAGTGCTAACCTCCAATATTCATCTGTAAATGAATACTCCAGGCAAAACTTAAAAATGCTACAATGTATATCACATGGAATTATAAGGTTGACATTATAATGGTGGAGCCTTTTTATCACTTGTTAGAATAAGAGAAAGGGTCTCTTGTTCTAAATTGTGGAAAAGATTTTCATCAAGGTTGCTGGTCTATAGGTTCAAAATCACTCAAGCACAACTGTTTCCTCTTTTTTATGACATCTTTACTTTATGTAAGACAAAGACAAGTGATAAAAAGGCTCTGCCAATATATGTGTGTGATCATAGGTGGCTCCTTTTGAAAACATTTTGAGGGGTGGGGCAAAACATTAATTGTATCAAGTTAGTGACCACGTTTAAAGTATATAATTCTTTTTAAATAAAAGTAAATAGCAAGAATTTCAAGGTTTTAAACTGTAACTTTGCATACCACAACACGCTCTTTAATTAAGCATAACAAGTTGGTTTAGGCCAGGGGTGGGCAAACTTGTTCAATGAAAGAGTCACTTGCGGAAAACTACAAACAGTAGCGAGCAGAAAAATCAGTAGTGTAAATACAAATACAGTAAAAATTGCATGGACAATGAACAATAAAGGATATTACTAATCAGCTAGAAGAGCCACAAAGTACGTGTCGGCGAGCCGCAGTTTGCCCATCTTTGGTTTAGTCCTAAATTGTATTCATTTGGTAATATAAGTGATAAATTTGGAACATGCTTGCGTTGTCCTCCTCATGATGTTTCAAACGATCAGTTATGTCGTCATTACAGGCATCGTTCGACCCTGTTGGCTTTGCTAATACAGTAGTTTTGAAACTGTTTATTAAACATTTTGGGTGTTGCACTTAGTTACATCCATTAATTTTTTTAAATGTTAAAGTTGCATTTATCTGATAATCTTACATCCAGCATTCATCTGTAAACGAAACTCTGCACTCTGGACAAAATTAAAAAATGCTATGATGTATATCACATGGAATTATAAGGTTAACAGAATGCTTCTCCATCAAAGTTTTTGTGAGTTTTGGTATCACATCGGGGGATTTACCATTATGTGTGTTATTGCTGAATTTTTTAAAGCTGAGTGTTTCAGTTAGGCTCATCCAAATTAATCTGGTTTTGCATGACTACTCAATTGTAAATGATCATAAAGACTTGTTGGACAAATCCTGTGGAGTGGGAGGGTGATTGTACTGATATTAACAGGTTACCAATTTATAAAAGGGTAGGTATTTTGTTTACAGTTCATTAGTTGATCGACCAAAAGATATTACACAAAAATTGAAACCAACACATGAACTGTAATTTGCAAATGCAAACTCTACAACCTACCCTTTCTGAAAGTGATGACTTTATAAGAACAAGCATATCGTAAATGTATCTTGGTTCGAAGGGGCTGCCTTGTCTGATGTCCTTATTTGACTGGTAACCTCTTTTCGTTGAGAGTGGACGAAATTCAGATGCAAGCTGAATGCTGTTAACATGAAAATGATACTAAAATTGCAAGCACCAATAAAATATTATACAGCCGTCAATTTTATAAAATAAATCGAGAAAGTTTCTTGCAAGTATAACCATGAATACTGGTTGACAATTGCATATATATATTTTTAAAAAAGTATAAAATTTAGAAATATGACTTCAAGAATTACCATTTACCAATATGTTGCAAAATCTTGCGGTATATATATATATAAACTTTTTTATTTCATAAATATTGTATATACATCAGATCCAAACAAAGGTGCCCTTGAAAAAGGGATTTTTAGTAAACTGATACACAAAAACTCATATTCAAAAATCCAAGTAATATTTCCGGCCTTTACAAGCAATCTATGACATGCAGTGTATTGTTCGTCAAAGTTTCATGTTGTGTGAAAGAAATAATTCTTTTTTATACAATAACAATTAAAAACAATCAACACACTACTCACAAGCTGTCCATTATCGGAGTGGATGTGGTTAGACGCCTTTCAAGGGGGATAATGGGAAGACTTTTCAGCAGTTGAAAGAATGGTGGACAAACCAATAAAGCTTGCAATGTCTGATTTTGTTATTATAATTAAGGAAACCAACAAATATGTTTTGCTTTGAAGGAAGGTTTCTTGATTAACTACTAAGGTAAAAATGTTGGCTTAATCAGAAGTGATGCTAAGCATATAAACTCATATGAAAAACTGAAACAAGGATACGGCATTGATGTAACACCAGTTGCTGGTGTTAATAAGTCCTCTCGGCATGAAAGCTTGTGGCTTAAATATCAATTCCAAATTATGGAGTTTTTCTGAAAACAATTTGTGTTATATAATTATTATCAAACGGAGTTTAATATCATGTAGCACTTTTTAATGTATACACAACTTATTTTTCAAAGGATTCATGAGTGATCCGTAAATGTATATAAATACAATACTGTACATAGCTCGCAAAAGATTTAATTAGGTTGCTGAGGTATACTGTATTAGAACTGAAAAAATGAGAACAGTCCTACATACTTAGCTGCGTCGATTCCCGGGGCGGGGGAATCCCCCGTCTGGGAATTTCAAGGGGCAGACTATATGCTCGCACCCTCAGTTTTTATCTTCACCGATCCGACATACAATTTTTTTAAACGAAATTTTTCTTATTTTTGGAATCGATATTATTCAGACTACGATCATTGCCCACAAAGGTTTCAATTTACCTCGTATAACCTTTTTGAAGACGATTATTATATGCGTTGTTTCTGAACGTGATGGTTACTACTCCGCACAAGCGCTTGAATCATTTTAAAATTAACATTGTCTCACCATGACTGCGATTAATGGATCGCAGCAATGGAAAAAAAGGCGGCAAGTGTACGTGCCGTCATAAAGGCAAAAGTCATTACTGAAAAAGTCAACCAAGGTATCTATGCACACCCCTAGTTGTTAAGCTGCAAAGCTATTGAGTAAACTGATTGCTTTCTAAGTTTATTGCTTTTTAGTTTCTAACTTCTTTCTTAGAGAGAGAGAAAGGAGAGGGGGTGACACTTGCTTACCTTGAGAAAACTCAAGAGAGAAGGGATAATGTGAGATAATAAAGAGATAGCAGCTGCAAGAGCAAATAGTGACAGCAACATGTGACAGACAAGCAGAAGTGAGACAAAAAAGCCTGAAGTGTGAAATGAGATAATAAAAGAAACTAGAAAGCGTAACACGGGGCGGATTCTGAAAACGCCTCAACTATAACATAATAATATATTTTTCCCATTTAATGTAGCTACTGGTGATATGTCCAGTCAGTTACTGGTATTAAATTGCAAAACTTTTTAAGTGAGTCCAAAGAACGAATACAACTATAAGCTTCAACTTCTACTTCTCTAAATAAACTTCATAACGTTTAGTTTTACCAATTCAAATCTGTGATGAACAACAATACGCAAATCGTTCAACCTTTGGCCTTTGAGAACTGATGCATCACAATAACGGATGATGGTAAAAACATTACGAAAATAGTTTTGGCGATGTTTGAAAATTTGTTAACAGCATCAATAAAAAATTTTGTGCGGTTGTGGTATCGACTTCTGATTAATAAAATGTTCTGACTATTGGTATTTTACTGACGTGATGTCGCTCAATCCGTTGTTAACGATGGGCAATCAGTTTAGCAGTAGACCAAAGCAGATGGTTGCTCTTAAAAATTGGGGTTGATCTAACATTAGGGAAATCCCTAACTTTCAATTGCGCCTCCCATTTTTTTCTTTTTCTTTTGAAAAATCGACACCTATGCTTAGCTGCTATTGCTTTGCTCGTTTTGAACAAAAATACAAAAGGCCTATCTACAGATCATAATAAAATTAGTAACTGTTTGAAGCGAAATTCTAGAAACATACGGTAATATATACACAACTATTCTTTATGCATGAAGCTCTGAAGATATGAAAATGGAAGGCAAATTAAAGTAGTTAATGTTCTGTACATATGTATATACATTAGGGATGGGCCGATACGAATCCAAACCCGAATAGATTCGCCGAATATCGCCTTTATGGCGAATACAATATTACTTATAAATTTACTGACTTTTGTTAAAAATGTTGATTTAGTTTCCCGACAAAGCTAAACTAGAGTCAGCAGTACTTACAACGAAGGTTGTTTTCCTAAAGATTTTGCTTTTTCAATCGTTTTTTTAAACACTATTTTTCGAAAGGAAGCGATTTGTTTATCGATTGCGTCATTTTACAAGCAAGACTTGACTACTTTTGGATGAAATTTTATTGTTTGGTTCTAATACGAATAGATTCGGGATTCGTTCGTGTCGACCTTTATGATATTCGGGTTCGCACGAATCCGAATAATCTTCCTCGCGGCACATCCCTAATATACATATATATATTTAAAAGTTGTTACAGGTTGTATTACCTGCAAGCATTTTTGCATTGGGATCGTCTTCTGTTTTCACGACTTCAATAACAGCAGACTCCAGTTTGCTGTCCCTTGCACTTACGTTATTGGCTGGCCTAACATCTTTACTTACCATCTTGGTTTTAGGTTGAAATGTGACAGATTTGTTAGCAGTTTTTGGCTTTTCAACGAAGCCATTCATTTGAGAAGGTTTAGCAGCACTTGAGTTTGCATTACTGTGAAATAAACCTGCCCATGTCGTGCTTGATTTTGTTTTTGATTCATTGTGAAATGGGTCAGTTTCAATGGAACCATTTGGTAGCTGATCTGTTTCATTTGTGTTTACAGTGCTAGTCCTTTTCGCACTTTTATTTAATTCATTTTTAACTCCATTTGCAATGTCTGGTTCTGTGGGTTTGTCTGATGCTAATACATCAATATTAGGATTGTTTTCTTCGGAAACTTCTATGTCGTGTGAGTTTTGATTCTGAAATTCTCTTTCTGTTGATTTTGTTGACATTTCATCTGAAACTTCTGATTTAGAAGTAATAAGTTTATCATCGAGTTCTGCAACATTCAGCTGTGTTTTGGTTGTTTTATCTAAAACTTCATCGGAAGACGTGAGATTTGAGTCAACTGCATTACGGTTAGCCTCACGAGGCAGAGGATTTCCAGTCTTTATGACACTCTTTTCTTGAGGAACTTCTTCAAGGATCTCCTCAGAAGAAGTGCCATTGCAAATGACATCCACCTCTTTTTCTTTCATTGAAGGAGTATTTTTCTCGTCTTTGGTGTTGTTATTATTGTTTGTAGGTTTTAATTCTTCAAATTTGTTCTCAACAGGTAACACAAACGACAGCTTGCATGGATCTGCATCTAAAACAGGATGGATTAACTTATAAATATAAAAGTAAGTATATATAATAGTATGACCATTAAAGAAAAAAGACTAGTAGCAGAAATTTCACAATATTATTCTTTCAAAGTCATCTGTCTTACATTAAACATATTTCAAGTGCAATGTAGTTTTAAACATGTTTTGAACGATTTATAGAACATTGAAATATATACAATATAATATATTACATGAGTAATATTCATCTCTATTGTAGATTACCAATGACTAATTTGATTACTAACCTTCTGTTGGCCATGACGGTGGTAACTGTAAAAATAATTCGTAGATACATTGCACAAAATCCATGTAAGTCAAAGTAAAATTAAATAATTTAACATTTTGAACAGAAATTTTACAAACAACTTGATTCATTTTGTTTAGGGTTAAGGGCTATGGTAAGTGTATTGGCATAAAAATAAGCTTAACAATTTCATTTCCATAAACTTGAAAAGTTGTGATGTGATCCTCACCTCAACACAGTCATCGTGCAAGTAAACTTGCTTTATCTTTGTTTCAAAGTCTCCAAACTGATAAAAGCAAATTAAAGGTCTATCATTATTACAAAAATGCTATAGATACATGTAACAAGCATTTAATGTGGGATGTGAAAATAATATGTTGACAGTTGTATTGATTTGGAAAGACAATCAATATAAATTTAATTGGATTCCAACATACCTCCAAGAGAGTACTGCAGGAGCCTTCCATGGTATTTATACTTAAACAGCTTATCTTAATTTAATAACTTTTTAAACTTGTCATATCATTTAGTCATTAGAGGGTCCGTCCTCAAATTTAAACTTATAGCTGAAAGGAAAAAACCACTTATGTCAGAAACATTATATTACATAGGATCAACGCAAGTACTAATGAGTAACATGGAAGCATGATGCACATACTTATACTGGAAGCACAGAATCATGACTGTGTGTAGAGTGAAGCTATGTTGTCAATATCTCCTGAGAAGACATACTGTTATACCCTTTTTAATCAGAAATCAGAATCCTTTTGCCAAAAATAAATCGCAAACTTGTGTCTACTTAAATCTAAGGATTTCAGTTGAATACATTTACAATTTAACACATTTAACTTATCGTAGTTATGACTTTTTATTGGAGGGGCTTGTGCTCTTTTAATCACTAGATTAGTGATAAGGCAGACCTTGTTTCTCCCCAATTTCGATTTTGCTACTATGCAACTTTTTCAATTATCTTTTTATCTCGAAGGTTATTACGAAAAACACTTCTGCATTCGGCTTATCAATGAACATTCTGCGTTGAATGTATAGAGGTACTGGAAGGCTCTACACCTTTTTGACATGAGCATCTATTGGACTTGGGCGACAACAATGTACTGCATGAAGGGTTGCAACTGCGTTAAATTACCACGTCATTAAAAGCAAAGTAAAACAAACAACATAGAACCAGCCATGCCAGTCGATAGGTCGCAATTTGTCATACAACCATCTGGTTAGGAGTTGTCATTGTGGTTATCTCATTTCATTCTTATTAATTAGATATCTATTGCTGCACTCTTGTATATACGGATTACAATTACATCATTTTGGTATTGTTATCTTAATTATTATCCCAGTACTGCGTGTGCCCGGATAATTTGATTAACTTGAATATCTGGCCCATGATTGATTAACAGGTGGTGGTGGTGGATACTTGCAAGAAAGTTCATTTGTCTTTCTCTAATGAAAACTTTGCTCGATGGTACCAAAACGCTTGTCTGTTTGTTTTAATTAACCATTAGCAAAAAAACTTAGACATGTCTAAAGAGTGTTTTAATTGCGCTAATAAACAAGAGCAGCAACATACACAGTTTGCGGAATTCCTATTTTCTAGATCTGTACCTGATTGAAATCGTGCGTTTAATTAGGGTGCTTCTACTCTTTTCGTAACTACACTACGAAAATGCAGCAATTGAACTAGGTATGACCAAGATGGGTGCATAAGGCTGAGAAATATGTTAATAGCCCTGTATGCTGTATATAGAAGAAATGGACGTGCGCAAATATTAACATAAACATGGTGCAAAAATTAACATAAACAATACTTTAAAAACACCTGTTCAATTTGTTTTAAACATCACTCAAACAATAACTCAATGTACGCAAACTCAAAACCACTGCTTAAATTTTGTGAGATGTATTATCCTTAGGGTTGGGATGAAATTAAAATTACTCGATCCGGCTGAGTCCTAATCTTTATCATTAAGATTCAACCCGCGATTTCGGACTCGGTATGTTATCACATGACCTTGCATGTTGAAGGAAAAAGTGGTACTTTAAAGCGCATTTACTAGCAATAAAACTTACTTAATTCAATTTTGCATTAAAAATAAATGCATCACTATCTGGCTATCAGTTTCACACTTACAAAACAGAATCTCATTCTAGAAACTGCAAGATTGTCAGCAATTTAGGGAGTGCCAGGCCCGAAGTTTGGCAAGGTCTTTTTGAAATCCTAAGACGTGTTAAATCACACAGAGTTTCACTAAATTAAATGTTTAACGATCTTTGACTGTTATTTTAACTTGTCAATGTAAGCACAAAGCTTTTTTTTGGAAGTCGCTTTGTAGTCTATAACGTCTAACTAATGTACGGTATAAAGACCGGTTTAAGCATAAACTATATGCTTTTTTACTTACTATGATTGTGTAAACTCGTATATTCTTGGCAAAGTCTGCAATGTAAGAACTTTATTGTTCATTAATGGACACTTTATTTGTGGTTTAAAAATTATGCTGTGAAACACTACAATTGCGTCTACACTAAGGGGTGGAAATTTAGCCGGTGTTCTTTAGCCGTTAGCTACCATAGCCGAAACAGAGCAGCAAATTTACTTGAGCCAATGGATTACCAACAGTATTGCTCTATACTCTCTCTTCCATATACGTTTTCGGCTAATGGCTAACAAAATCTTTAGTCGTTAAGAGCTCTTAGCCACTATTAGTCGACCAAATTTCCCCAGCTCTAGTCTACACGCACCTTGACACGACAAGCCTTATGTAGAACTTACTGCGTTCCCTTATTTTCAACCCTGTAATTTGCAACGCGTTTTGCGTGAGGAGCGTAGCGTGGCTTGTTCTTTTCAGTCCTTTCTTCTTGATCTCGTTTTTTTCTTAACTCGTTTGCGAGCGTTATGTTTTCTGCGCAAGGCACTTTGAGAGATGTCAAATTAACCATTAGCCAGATAACCATGTGATATTGTATTTTTTGCCATCAACTGTGCGGAGCTAAAGTTTTTGTGCCAACCATTGTAATTTGGTAAAATACGACTGATCGCATTCAGTTTTATTTTGTCTATTTTCCTTAGCTTTAAGAGACAAGGCAATGATGAAAATGAAAAATCAACCTATCACCTATCACATCGAGCCGAAACACCGGATTCGACTCAAAATTTTGCAGCATGCCAATGTTATACCTTAAGAAAGAATAGTGCATATGGGGCAAAACAGTAATTTTCTGCGCTGAAGAAATCCGGCGCATCATACAAATTTTCCTGTAGGGATTATATAGAACAGCTTAGCGGCCTAGCAGTTGGCAAACCTGACTCACTAATATGAGAGCCTGATTACACTCCCAGTTGGTCTACAGTTGTATCGGTAATACCATTGAGCTAGGCATATCAAGTTCAGTGGTCTAGGCCTAGATGGAAAAGTTTGCTAAGTTCGCGGGGGATGAAAATATCTGGGTGGTAAGATTTTTTGGATCGCCTATACTTAATAATGGAAATTGTCAATTCACTTTGATTCGTTTTTTAAATACAAATGTTTTAGGGATTGGATTGTAATGATTTCACTCAGGTGAATAACATAGTTTTTATTTTACAGTGGTTGGAATCCTACGCATTGGACTTGTTTGATATGACATCTGGATTTGTGGTCTGCGAAGTAAAATGTGTAAGAATACAGTGCGTGGATTCAAACCGCTTTAAAATAAGAACTAGGCAATATATTAACAAATTTTTTTCTTCATTATGTGAAGAAATTCATATGCTACTCACCTAACAAAATATTTCCAATCTGATGCCCAGAACGGTTGTAATTTAAAAAAGAATTAAAGTAGGTCGACAATTTCTACTGCTAAGTAAAGGCAATCCAATGCCCTATGGCCTATATTATAACCGACCTGTGTAAAAGAACCTAATCGTACTCTCCACGGGCCACCTAAACGGGACTCCGGTCCCTTGGATAGAGTCAATTTAGTCGGGTTTTTCTTGATCCATTTAAGCACACAGTTCGGTTCAATCTTGACGGTGACATATTTGTGTCTTGCCAAACTATCAGCTTAACTTTGGTTTAATTTTAATGTGTTTTGTACTTTGGTTTTGATGGCGGTGCTGACGATAAAAATTTTATTCTTTCACTTTATGTTATGGTAATGCATGTTTTTACCTTCGAGGCCTTGCCACATTTGCACGACTTATTTGTGGTAATTGTCATTGCTATTATCCTTGTGACAACCTGTGTCAGTACATTTTTCCGTTCCTCACATTTAAGTCAAATAAAAAAAAATAATGAACAATTATTACGTTGGCGTGGTGCAAATTTTAGCATTAGATTTATTGGTCAACTAAAGGCAAACTTTCCAGTAGGGTACGATAGCTTTCGACAAATCTTGCGTACTAGGATGTAAACTTGGTTTGATGTCAAATTTTGGAAAAATGCATTAAATCTGTATGTACTTCACATTTGCCTAGGTTATCAGCCAAACACGTAGGCTATAGGAATTGAAGCAGCATCAATGAAAACGAACTACCCAACAGACTGAACTAAATCGACTTGTTACGTTTCTGCTAGTGCTACTGCAAGCAAGCGAACGTGTACATAAGGAAATGAACATTGTTAAACTATAACTTGCATAGCGACGAATTATTTTTACAATGTTTCAACCAACTGCATATATTAGTTTAATGCTTGCTGCACCTTACCACAACAGATTACAAATGAAAAAGAAGTAACAATGCCGATCATTTAGGATTAACATATGTTCAACGTGATTTTTGCCGAGTAGCCATTTTTGCTAGTTAAGCTAAGTTCAGAGGTCAAGCGTAACATAGACACATTACAAGATGCGCAAAATTAATGTGTTAAGTAGGCAGAATAATATATTCAGCGAAAAAAAGTACTGTATTTATGTTCACTGACAATGGTACTAAAAATATGCAAACCATTAAAGACGTTGTAATTTTGTTTAATGAATTCTTAGTTCTTGTTCTAAAAACAACATTTCGACCGATTTTGCTCCGCTTTTAAGTATTTTGGCATATATTTGAAATTTCTATTCTTCAATAAACTTATAAGCAGAACAGTTATTTTTAAGATTCGACTTTTAATAGACGTGTAGGCTTTAATTAGTTTTCGCTAAACAGGCCCACTCATTACAACACAATACATAAACTTGTTTTCATTTCAACACAAGATGTATGTTCAGGTATACCATATTTTTGTGATTGAAAACCGCTTCAGAACAACGCGCCTTATCAAATAAATGTGGTTCATATTTTACTAGGAGTATGAAACTATTTTGGATTCCTATCAGCAGGGACAACTAAAGTAGTAAGACACCAAGAAAAACTAAAATAATGCATTTTAGAAACAAAACAATGTTCAAGCATTTGTAAATTTACATAATCGTCCAATCATACTTTCCTGTAGACAATATTTTCTTCAAGAAGTCTTTATTCGACTTTATTTTGTCATAACAACACAGCAGGAAAAGTCAGTGTTAATTTTGCAGGTGATAAGGGCTTTTACATTCAAATGGCTTTTGCAGAAGGAAATGCAAACAACTATCGGTACGAAATAAGTTCTTTCAATAACCTAACTGCAAAAAGATCACCTCCTTCTTGCCTACTATTATTGAACTAGCGAATGCGCTAACAATCGACTCACTATGGATCAATTACCCGCTAGAATGACGTAACAATTACTTTCACATTTAACACAATGAAACAAGAACACGCATCGAGCATTGTTCTTCAGCAAGTTGGCTAAACAGACCAATCACAGCATGCTAATACAGTATTCGTGTAGTGTGGGGCAAGGCTGGCTGACTAAATGCCAAAGTGGGAATTTTGATTGACTGACTGGGACAAAGCCTTAAAAAGCGAGACTGTCCCGGCTAAAACGGAACTTATGGTAAGCCTAACTGTATATTGGTATAGTGGTAAAAGCGGTATCCGCTTTTGTAAACAAATATGTAGAACTACATTATATTGACGCTAAAAGGTTTTAGGCAATTTAATGGGCCTAATAACCGTTACTGGTTGAATCCTCTTTGACTTAAATCTTTGTCCGTGAGTTAAATAGTCCAAAGTTGAAAGGTAGTGGGGTTGAATCGCCCGGGGTTAAATCGTCCTAGGTTGAATCATCCGTGGGTTGAATCGACCAAGGGCTGAATCAACTTAGGTTGAATCGACCGTGAGTGCAAAGGTCCGTGGGTTGAATGGTCCTGACTTGTATCGTCCGTGTGTTGAATCAACCTAGAAGCAATTGAATCACCAGAAAACTTTCCGTGACCTTAATTCATATAATTCGTAAGGACCATGAACAACTCACGCATATTCTTTTATTAAACTACTGTGTTGTTACGTTATGTGTAAAAAAAAATTTTTAAATGAAGTAAAACAATGTACACTGCGCATGTTAACTATTGTAACAGTAAAATTTAACCAACTTTTGTAAACGACAAACAAAGCATCTTATGAAAATACGTTTTGTAACCAGAAATGGCGCGTTTTTGTAACTAGTAGGCCTAATATTTATCATTAATTGTATGGTGTTGTTTATTTTTCGCCATTAACTATGCGGAGCGAAAGTTACCATGCTAACCGTTGTCGTTAAAGCACAATAAAATAAAATTTATAATCTTTCCAGGCTATTTTTAGAAACAACTGTGAGTGGGCATCATTGCATCAACAATTTACGCTAAGTAACAGTCCTCTTGATTTTTCCAAAGGCAACGCATTCAAAAACATAGCACACGTTCCTATAGTAGTGGTTGAATGCTGTAACAGATGTATTAAGAAACCTCTTGTTATATAGTTGCTAATTGTAAATAGTGGTGTAATTTCTACCCCCAATGCCTCAGCTTGCTTTCCAATGTGACTAACATGCTGTTGCGCATTATTCAAAATTACCTATTTTAGACTTGTATTCGCTTTTGACTTTCTTTATTCAATGTTTTAAACACCTCAAAGCCTGAATCGCTTTAAGCATAACACATCACATGGTGTAAGAAGTGGAATTAAGAAAGATGGCTTTTAGCTTTATACGCCATCAGATCCCATGCAGTTTCTCTCCGGAAATGTAGCACAGTTATGATGTGACTAGGAACTGAACTTTCCCATACACTTTGAGCCGGCAAAACTTAGCAAATAGCCTGAGAAAACACAAATTGCAATACTGTTTGATTGTGCTGGTCCACAGGCACAGAAGATATTCAATGATTTTACATTTTCTGATGACGAAGAAAACCAAGATGATTACAATACCATAGGGCATAGGCTACTAAAGAAATTTCATAGTGTGAGTAAAGAAAGAATCTGATTTTCAAGACTTAAAAGTTCTGGCAACCATCGATGCAGCCTGACCAACAGCAAGGTGAAATTTTTGAACTGGGTTACAGATAAAGAAGAACATGACAGGATGTGCAGAGGTAGGGCCTAACCTATGCTCAAATTGAGAAGGAAATAGTATCGATTGTTTTTGCCATGGAGAAGTTCCACCAATACATTTTTGGAAAACCAGCCGTAACTGCTAAACAGATCACAAAGTACTGGAATCAATCATGAAGAAACCTCTATGCAAAGCTCCACCAAGACTTCCACACTTCATGCTTCGTTTACAGCGGTATGACGTTAGAGTCCCATATGTTCCAGAAAAAAATGAATGTATCTGGCTGACACCTTGTCAAAAGCCTACATTCAGTATTGTTTGTCAGGATGGCCACGCTTACAGCGAGTTATACATGGTGATTCTCACAAGTTTTATATAAGGGATGAATTATATGTAACAGAAGGTATTTTGTTTGCAAATGAGAGAATTTTGGCCCCGGAGAAGTTCAAACCCTACATGCTAAAATGCATACATGAAGGTCACTTCGAATGGAAAATTGCGAAGCAAGAGAGACATGCTACTGGCCAGAGTTGCGTTAAGTCATTGAACAGTTGTTCGCTAAATTCATTATTAGGCTAATCTTATCAAAATTTCAGCCTGCTGACCTCAACATTTTCCTTTTTTGTGCATAAATTATTGATAAGTTCTAGGACAAATTGCCGACGAGAAAGTTTGCATTTAGTCAACTCTTGGTAAACTATGTAAGCGTTGATGCACGCTAAATCAAGGACATTGAAAAAAACTGCCACAGGCTATCACCGTGTACAGGTTTTGTACATGTGATACCTTGACATTTGGTTAACGATATCAAATCCTACTTTGCAATAGGGACCTCTCTTTGTTGTTTTCTTATGGTACCAATAATGGTAGCTACTAGGCGCAAACTTGTAAAGTAATTGTCCATGGTTACATTGTAACCTTTCTTCAAATATTGTTGTAATACACCCCTTGCAAGTTGAAGTCCTGTAAAACATTCAAGTTCTTCCAGTGTTACGGTAAAACTGGCACTGGTCTTTTGGCCGTGAATTTCTGTGTACTTTCGTATGGTACGTAACATACAGTAGGTTCATCTATAAACAATCTGAACGCTGTTATAGGTTTTTCTGCTTCAATGCTTTCATTTGCGTATGATGTGGGCCCACATTTTTGTCTAAATACGTTTTCAGCGGATGCTCTTCCTCTTCTGTAATTCCCTATAATATTTGTCCATTGAACTCCCGCATGAGTAGACCAAACCCTACTAACGCTATCATCCACGGTATCTGATGGCGAAGAAGTTTGGTCAATTGCTTCTTCATCCGCGTCTGAGTCACTGGGGTATGTCACTTGTAGTTGATCTACAATGTTGTCTTCTTCATCCATAGATTCATCTTCAGCACATGCTTGAAGTAAACGTAGTGCTTTATCAGTTCCAAAACGCCTGTTTTCGAACGGAAAGGCCATTTCCTGGCAAAGTAAAAAAGATGTATAAATATCGTAGCAAGGTTCTCGAAGTAGCTTATGTTGCACGTTTCAAACACATGGTATCAAACTTTAGGTACTACTTCACCTGATATTATTAGAATACGCAAAGTTGTTACTGTTCAACTCGGATAAACATTCTTTCAATCCAGAAAACAACCTCTACTTCTTGCTTGGAAAACTCTTTTCTAGAAAATGAAGCAGCCACAACTTTGTTCTACAGCATTACTATTTAACACAATTGCGTAATTCTGCTATAGTTTTATGCGGGGCTGCAGCGGCAGTAAAGCCAGATGTTCTACAATCTACATCTACCGTATAATATCTTTTATCTAAAACCGAGTAGTGATCTAGTTCTCACAGAAGTGCTAACAATATTTCAATTGTTAGAGTAGCCTAAGGGCAACGGCAAGAAAAAACTAGTTTTCTTATTCGTCTAAGGTTTGACCTTCATCTCACGCAAAAATAGCATAGCTTCACTGTGTATAGAAATGCTACAAGGAAAAAGAGTGAATGTTTGGATGCATGTAGAATTGATGTCGCAATTGTTGTTTCTAAACAGACCTTTACTCAGCAATTTTGATTTTTTTTTTGCGATTTCGCAGAACATCTGAAGAAGCAAGCTGATGCTTGCGAAAGCTCGCGTATAAAAATATAAAGTTAAACTTCAGAATGCCTAACTATATCCTGTTTTTCATTTTACAGCAAAAAGAGCTGACAGAAGCAAATTCCACGGCAAGAAAATACAAAGTGCAACAGTGGTCAAAATGACCGCTTGGTATTTATACGTATTAACCTAAATACTGCACAAACTACAAATGTTACGGAAAGTGTGTCCCATCAACGTAAACTTCAATAAAAATAATTAAAAGTCCAGATTTTAAAACAGACGAAACACCAACCAATTGAAAATGAAAAACGGTCAAAAATAACCGCTTGGTACTTCTAATGTTAAGCCAATCTGTAAATACCGCACTTGTCATCCTAGCTTTACTGTTGTGTCTATACGTGACATACACACTTGGATCAAAATCCTTTCTGAAACAGCGGGGCCTTTTTGCTCTTGCAATTAACAAAGGCTTTAGCTTATCTTATCCAGTTGCATTTGAACAAAGACCCACCGTTATCTGCTCTTTGTTTTTCTTCTTCCCATTTATTGGACCTGGAGCCAGTGTTGCATCCAGCTCCAAGCGATAAAACAATCCTGTGTAGTCCATATTATAGACCAGGGATGTCCAACCTTTTATTATTGTGGGCCGCATTGTCACTTGAAATAATTCATTGGGCCGCATAACCTATTAAATTTCAAGAAAAATGGATACATAAGAGCTGACTGGTACATTTTAATTAGGCTAAGATTCAAAGTTCAAAATACTACTTGGAGTGAAAATGACTAGCGGGCCGCACAAAAATCTCATGTGGGCCGCACTGTGGCCCGCGGGCCGCAGGTTGGACATTCCTGTTATAGACGCTTTGTAAAGCATGAGTTAACAAGTTAACAATGATTTGTTGTCAATTTTCCCTACCTTTTGTAACTTCAACAACATCATCAGCAGCAGCAGATTCTCCGTGCACATTTTGCAATGCTGTTCCGTGCCGTTTCTTAAAACGGTTCAACCAGCCATTTGAATAAGTGAAATCTTTAACACCGAATTGCTCCCCAAAAGTTTTGACTTTTTCTTTTAGCATGTCGTATGTAACCGGCAGATTTCGTAAACGGACATCTGTAAACCACAGAAAAATAGCGGATTCCAGTTCTGGTTCCTTGCAGGACCTAACTCTTGTAAGGCTTTTACGCTTAATGTCATCTGATGATAGCCATTTTCCCTTTTATTCGAGAATGTCGGAAATTGTTGACCTTCCTGCATTTATTCCCCATTTTAAGTTGAAATGCTGTCTAACCTCACTTTGCGTTGCCTTTTTATGATCCTGCTTATGTTGACAGAACTGCTGCTTATTTTCAGATGATATTTCAATTCTTGCACGTTGACGTTGGCACACGAATTCATTGAAAAGTGGCGCCTTTTCAATTTTTCATGACCTGGGTTTGAAGCATAGATATCTCATATATAACAACAACAACTGGTTGTTATAAATAAGATATCTATGGTTTGAAGTCATTAAATCAGTGATTCCCAAACTGTGTGCCACCACAGATTCTCAGGTATGCCTCGAATCTTTTTGGAAGTTTGGAAAAAAACTGTATAAATATTAATAATAAGGCATGCAGACAAGCATATGCGACTTAAAAGCGCTCTAACTGCTTCAATAGCTGATAAATAAGCACATGTGACGATGAAACCAATTATGGCATTGCCGATAGAGTAGGATAATTGCCACGTCATTAACACGTGAAAATAATTTTTTAAAAACAACTTTTCTTCTCTTGTAAGTGTGCCGCGAGCGTTTTACAATTTTTCTAGTGTGCCACAAACTGAAAGAGTTTGGGAACCACTGCATTAAATGGTCACTTCCCCTATTGTCAGGGACTCTTAGAGAAGTCGCAGGAAGTGCAGGCATAAATATGAAAGCATGGATGTCATGAGGACACGTGAAAGTAAATGTTCAATGGTTTAATGTTTGACTAAACCAAAGAACAACTGTGTCTGCTTGTCTTAGTATCGTAATGGAATAATATGTGGCATAACGCGCGAAGCAGTAAGCACAAGATAGGCTAATCGACTTAAACAAAAACAAAAGCATTGTATTTTTTTCAAGGTTCCATCGACCTAAGCTAACCTGTATACTGTACTTGTAGAGTTTAAAGGTATCAGTAGACCCAAAACTGCATTAATTTATTACATGACTGCTTAAAAGCAAATATTATGTAGCTAAGAATAGGCTACAAACCTTCTGGTCATGATTGCATTCACCAGACAAGCTGGTTTTCTTGTTTTATGCACATTTGTGGTAGGAACTTGGATCGGATTTTTCTGGCGAGAAGCATTTGTAAGCAAAGAAAAACAATTGATTCAGAGTACACAATTTATGAAAAAAAAGTGAGTACTTGTTGAACACTTTCCTTGTGTCGTGGCTGTACGTCTGCATAGTTATACAGAAATAGTTATTTAATTTAATACTCATTTAATTAGTTCATATTAAACAAAATGTGTTGAACTAGTTTTAATCAGTTTAAATAAAGTTGCAAGCTAACCAATGGTAAACCGTTTGGTGTGATGGAGATTAGAAAGCTTGCAAACTGCGCAATAAATTTTCAATCCACGCACTACTTTGTTTGCTGTGATCTTTGTTTGGCAGGGAAAATGACAGTGTTTGTAATCTGGGCGTTAGCCACATAGCATTTAGAGGATTAAGTTAATGTGAATCAGGTTAAATATATATGTTGGCTAACAGTATAGTTAGGTATTTCACTCACTTTGATTTAAGTGACGAAAAATGATATAAATGTTTATTGGTCATACTGCTTTAAAGTTTTTAAAGCAATTCCATGCTTGCACCAGTATGTTACATGATTATGCATTAAGTTAACAGGCATCGTATTTGTTATATAATAACATATACATTGACAAATACAGATAAAGTATATCATCGTTTTGTCAATACATCTTCTCAAAAGTTTATTTTGTTATATTTTTAGGAGTTTTCCTCTTCAGTCAGTGTCAGAGCTACGCAAAGGTGACAAGTTAAACCTAAGCAAGTGTTCTATGCCAAAGCGCAATATCTTTTTTATGAAAACTCACAAAACCGCTGGTTCAACAGTACAAAATATCCTTGTGCGATATGCTGACCAACATGATCTCTTTGTTGGACTGTCGGAAAATGCCGATTTTCGTTTTCATTATTCGCAAGGACTTTTTTTTCGGACAAGTTTCGTTCGTAAAACTGAAAAAGAAATTAACATGCTGTGCCATCACATGCGATTCTTTAAACAACAAGTTATGTCTATAATGCCCAAGGACACCATGTATTTTACAATTCTGCGAGAACCAAGTGCACATTTTGAATCCTTTTTCAGCTATTTGCATTGGCATAATGCTGCTTTCTCATTGGTACCGCAGAGTATGGAAGGCCTAAATGTATGGCTGGATGATCCTGAAAAGTAAGGTTTACCGTAATCATTGTAAAACTGCTTAGTACTTGTTGTGCTTATAAGTTGAACTCCGTGTTTTCATTGCGCTCATGCATATGATAACTACCACCACAGTTGGGCAACTTTTTTTTAAAAAGACCGTAGCTCATGCTCCTTGATGAAAAAAAGCATTGTTCGTGTTTTTGTTCTGTTTTTTAAAAAGAAGCGCTTTCGTTGGCCATTTTCACACTTTTTAACAATCTAGAAATATTTTCCGTTCAGTGCATTTTCCAAAACCAATTGCACTTGCATGTTGGACATTTGCCTTGTAGAACTTGCGTCTGACTCTAGTCCGGCATTTCTCAAACTATGGTATGCGAAAAAAATCATTTCTGCACTCCATTATAACAGTTACTTTGGAACAACTGGGATTCCTCACACTTATAATCCTAATTACAGCGGGACGTTATGCAAAGCCAAAAATGACGTTACAAACATCCACTCCCTGCAATCTAATAAATGCAGTATTTTTGATAATAGTAAGCTTATTTATGCGGAAAGTTGGTACAGTGGGTAGGCCACATACATGTGTACTGCAGGCCGTGCATTACACGCTTCTGCATTAGGGGGTATTTTCGCTTGTTAGTTATTGTTGAATTGGACAGATTTATATGTAAAAGGTTGTTGCTAGTTGTCAGGCTAGCGCCAAGTTCTAACTACAACATGTTCATTTTAACGTAAGCATAAAATTACTTACTTCAAATGCATCGCTGGTTAATGACGGGAAGCGTAAAAAGAACTAATGATAAGCCTATTGTGCCAGCCAGTAATGATGAACAAAGAAACCTTGCAAAAGAAAATGCGGTTAATGAAAATAGCGATTAGAGAGTAGCCCTGCAGTTTGCCCAAATCACCCTAAGCACCTTTGCAAGAAACATGGTTCTAAACGCAAATATGACGAGAGTTACCAGGTTACAGGGTAACTGTAGTCAGGCTTCAGGTTTACCTGGACAGGTTCTGAAAACCTTCTGATGCTCTTTATGTCATATGCAAAAAACAAACTGTTACAAAATAGTTCTTTTGTACCATCCAATATGAAGATACATTTTCAAGCCATCACCCTTTGTCGGAAAAGACATTTTATTTTTTGTAAACAGTCTTCACTAAATAAAATTAATGCAGAAATTTATGCATTCAACAACCAATTTAAATGAAAAACTATTGGAAGTGTATGTAATGAGCTAAAGAATTAATATGGCCTGTGAGGAACATACAATTGCCGAAGAGCTCATTAAGCCTTTTATGTTTGATGGATGGATCTTGATGTTAGATTTCTTTGGGTAGAGTCTCCCAAACACCCTCTCAATGAGCCTTTGATTCTTGGTGTTCCATGAAGCGAAATAACAAGCCTTAGTGTTATGTGGCTAAAAAGATTAAAACAACGTTGCTCTAGTCCAGGGGTGTCAAACCCAATCGCACCAGGGGCCAAAACTCAAAACTTATTTAACGACGCGGGCCGTAAGATAAAAATTAATTAACATTTCGTGACACGAGTACATGAATTGAAACAGCAGCAAAACAACACCAAATTTTTAATGTTTTTGACGATTTCTTACTGGGATATTTTTGATTATTTTCTCTTACGTCATTATGTTTCATTCATCTCCTTCCAAAAGCATTAAAGAATTAACAAACAATAAAGAAAAAAAGCAGCCCAGATTCCAAGCGCTAGAATAAATCTATTTATTTATTCTTACCTGGATTTATTCTATCGTATGATGAAGCAACTGCTGTGCTGCTGTATTGTGCGATTTGTTATAATCTTGTTTCTTGCTTGAACAAAGTAAGTTATACTGTACAATGGTCTCACAGGCTGGAAAGAGTTCAAGATATAAAATAACATCACGGGCCAAATTTTATTATAATGTTGCTCGATGTTGCTCGCGGGCCGGGAGTTTAAATGTTATGAAATTTTATTGAAACCGAGTTTTGTTTTGCTCAGACCTGACAGTGCAATGCGTGATCAATGGAAAAGTAGACCATTGAGAACCTTGTAGGATGATGTAAATGCCCTCGTACATTAATTTAATAGGTTTGTGGTGGTTAATGCCACACAGTCGTGTCAGTTTGAGCACTTCCCTTTAAAGACTCCGCATTTTGCATATTTTAAATGTACCGCTAATTTCCTAAAATAGTCTATAGACTTCTTATTTAAATGCATGTGACTGTGCAGAGTTTCATCTGGTTTATTTTTAATTCAGTTTAATGCAGCTTTGTTTATGCGAAACAAGAGCAACAAGCAGACAACTCTTAAAAGAGAGAGCGCTCCTAAAAAAAAATTACACATTACAGACTAGTGAGCACAGTGGGCATCTGTAAAGCTAGTTTTCTATAAGAACATAGTATTTTGGAAATGTAGTGTCAACTTGTTAATTTGAAATTAAAGAGACCCATTAACTTTATTCTAATTACTCGGGGTTGGTATTATTAATATTATGTAAATACAGGGAACATTCCTGGTATTCAAGGTCTTAAAAAGCGATTGTCCCTGGAAAACGTTGGATGGTGAACTTATGAAACTGTTAAGCTAGCAACAATGCACATAAATGCAATTATTAACATTTATTTTTTTGAGTGACATTTTAAAACTGATACTGATAATTCAGACATGCTGCATAATATATATTTATAACATTTCTTTACTAAGTTCTCTGTTTTTGTATCTCTTCTATTCTAAATTTTTCTTCCTGTTGGAAAGTTGATAACAAATTTTTTCATTCGTGTACAATAATGTTTATATGGTCATCACTTTAGGCTAGACGCTAGCTGACATAACATATATAACATGCTACGTAGTAGGTCTAATTGCCATTTTCTAAAATGTAGCCAAACCCAAAGCCTCCATTTGTTTGTTCATTCTGTTTCTTTTTGTTGTTGGCGTGGCAAAGATAAGAAATTAATTCAAGTTGATTATATTATCCAATATGCATTAAAGAGAAAAGCTGAGAAAGCCTAAAATGTTCATGAAAAAATGATGCTATGTGGACTTGACAACTAGTGTGGTCACTACATGTATGAAAAAGAAAGATTGACTTGACACTACATTTTACATAAAAATCTTTCATTCCAGATTAATTATCACGTCCCTTAAGGGCCACCGACTCCTGTAGAGCCATCACAATGTGTAGTATGTTCCAGCTGTAGGCAACACCCAGAGAAAACGTTAAGCAATCGCAACATCCAGACATATTCAAGCATATTGTTGTGCATATTCCAGCATTAAATGAAGCACATTAAAAAGTGGTTGCCAGTGGGCATCTATTCCGTTGCATTTTGGGTGAAATAGCACCCTGGTATTGTATTGTTTGTAAAAATAAGCAAACTTCCCAAACATGATAAGTTATTTAGAGTTTACATGATTTCACTGTTGTTCACTGAATACATTTGCTTCCTCATTTTTATCATTTGTTTATGTAGATGCTTGTTGTTATCAAGTAGTCATTCTATTATAATTAATTTTCTTTGTTATCAGATATTATCATGGAAAAAAAGATGGTAATAATTGGTGGTTTGCGAAAAACGGGATGGCTTTTGATCTGGGGTTTAACAATAACAATAATGATGAGTTGTACATAAAGAAAGCTATAGATGATATGACCAGCACCTACCACCTTGTTTTAATCACGGATTATTTTGAAGAATCAGTGATTTTACTTAAGGATGCTCTTTGCTGGAACCTAATGGATATGGTGTATCTTCCACTTAATGCGAGATCAGACAAAACATCAAATCTTACTGATAGTTTAAGGACTAAAATTAAAAACTGGAATAAGCTGGATAGTGCAATATATGACACTTTCAACAAGACCTTTTGGAAGAAGGTACATGCTTACGGTAGGGAGAAAATGTACTCAGAAATCAAAGAATTGAAGAAATTAAATCAGCAGCTACTTGCAGAGTGTGTAGATGGAGATTCTGTTGAAAATACTTTTATAAGCAACCCTGATAACAAACCCTACAATCCTGAAGGAGTTAAAATGATGGGTTATAATTTGAAACAAGAAGCAAAAGATGAGAAGTTTTGTCAAGATTTAGTGAAGACTACAAAAGCATGGTTTAAGTTTCTGTTGCAAAAACAGTATGCGTATAGTTTATAAAGTAGTTAGTTTAACATGCACTTAAATTTATCTTTTGATTTTTTTTGTTTATGCAATTCCAAGCATATTTTGCTGTAAATTTTACTCTTACTTTGAATAAATCTACTGGAAAAAGATTAAAATTTGTCTTGAGCTGTAATATTTTAGAAAATGTTCGAGAGTTTGGACATAATACAGTAGAAATCGCCTATATTGACTATTTCTATATCAACAATTTGCATATATCGAAACTTTTTCGTTGGTCACGGCGAAATTCCTATAACAACACCTTTTTGATACCCCAGAACATTTTGTTCGTTTAGACTTTAGAGTGACAGTGGTAGCCCTTCCTTTCACTCCGGGACTCCAACTAATGACTTTAATTGTATGACGGTTTAGGTTGCCTAGTCATATTTGACGTAATTATCATCGAAATAGTCATCTTACAAAAATTCAGCAACATGTGTTGAACAAAGCTGTCGCATAAACAAAACAGAAAAAATTAGCGATTTTTTTGCAAGCAAGTAAATACTGCACTGTACCTTACTGTAGTAACACCATATTGCTCCGCATCAGTACCGTTTGCGTGCTTATGTGTAAATACAACTACCATTATTTTTTTACAATCTTGTTTGTGTTGTTCTTTGCCGCAGTGTACACGAAAACATATAATTAAGTGGCCGAGCTCATTAGTGTACACATTAGATTGAACTAAAACCGGAATTTAGCAACAATTTATATAGATTCGTCTATGCACAGTTAGGATTGACTATGATTTAGATTTCCAAGTGTAATGAATAAAGACTAGAATTCCCAATACGAAACACGAGGAAAATTTGTGGAATGTTGCAATTCCTGCCTTTCATTCCACACATCAACGTTTCATTTGGCATTGAAAATTTTATTTAAAATGTTGGAATTAAGGAAATCTAGCTTTTACAGAAAACATTTCGGATTTGAATGCCCAAGTGATACCAACCTTCAATATTATCCATATAAAGAGACTGAACTCACATCAGCTTAATGTCAATATTTAGTTATTACAGCACATACATAATTTAGTACTTACAATACTCAATCTCTTGCAATTGCAAAGCAATCTGTCATGCATTTTTGGTGCATTGTACATAAAATTGCAATTTTTTAAGCTCTACTACTATCAGTTGGCCACATATCTTTTAGCAGTGTAAAGGTTATCTGTTACCAAAAGTAGTTGAAAAATCTACTAACAACAAAAATAACAACAACAGTCATTGGTCAATAACGTTATTTAGATATCCATCAGGTAAATGAGAAAATTACAGCGTAAATATTCTTTGCAAAATACAGTTGCACAAGTAACAACAAATATACAAGTGTTTTATACGCAATACCCACAGTCGTAGTGCACAGCACCAAAATTTGATGTAGCATAGACAATATGTCTCATTCTATTTGTCAAGGAAATTACATGTATACTGTACCTAAATTTAATAGCAGAAATAAGCTAAGTCATGAAAATCTAGAATTTCATCTCAATACAAGCAGAAATACACAAGACTGAGCAATCACAGCGAATGTACAAGAAACATTTGGCAACTTCTATTAGCTCATGTCATGTCATGGTCCATTCAATCACTGAAACTTGACGGAAAATTTACATTTTCTTAACTCTTGCCTCGAGATTTGTAAGTTCTTTGGCGACCTCTTGTGGTAGATCATCGTTAACTTGCTCATCAAAATATTTTCGAATGGCATCGACTTCCTCGAGCCAAAATTCCCTCGGTAGATGGAAGAGCCCCTCCATGTCCACTGCCTCATTCAGTCCTTGGAGGCTGATTGAATCTTGTGATGGTAGAAGACCAATGGCAGATTCTGAAGCAAAAGAGTGATCTTTGGAATCCGTCCTCTTAAAAATCCATTCCAAAACTCGAGAGTTTTCACCAAAGCCAGGCCACATAAATTTTCCAGCATCATTCTGCGAAGTGGAAATGTTCTAGTTATATTAAACTGTTAACAACAGTGCTGTTAATTGCTCTCCGTTAAAATATGTAACTTATCAAATACAATTTTTAAGTTTAGTATTTAATGACAGTAACAAGTTGACTTTGAGAGGTCCAATATTCACACAAATCAGAGACAAGATCCGCCAAGAGAATATTGCAAAAGCTCACCTTTCTGAACCAGTTTACATGGAAGACCTTGGGCATATGTCTTCCTGATTTGTTCATACTGAGCCAGTGGGCAAGATATCTTCCGAAATTGTAGCCGAAGAACGGCCTCATCGCAAATGGGTCATGCATGATTACTTTACCTAAGTTCAAAAAAGAACCAAAAATCCCAATAAATTTACTATTTCTAAATAAAAGTTGTAACTAGATTCGACTGAATACAATACAATATGCTTTTATAAACCCCGTAAAACATTGCATAATCTAAATCTCAAACAGGAACAAACTTTTGTGTTCGGCGGCGGCAGTTGCTTCAGACCTCATCGCAGCTCCGATGAAAACACCATGCTGCCAGTTAAAAGATTCGTACACCAGAGGTACACCTGAGCATACAAAAATTATAAAAGGAAAAAGTTTTAATACTCGGGTAAGATTGAATCGCCCTGATACACACTTAACAATGGTGATTAACTAATTTAGTCATGAAATAGTTCAATTATGTATTTATTTATTATTGTTTACCTTTTGGTCTTCGGCCTCCAAAAACAATGGCGTCAATTGGTACACCGTCAAATTTCTCCCAGTCTGGGTCAATGGTGGGGCACTGCCTTGCTGGGGCACAAAATCGGGAATTGGGGTGAGCTGCTGGTTTTTTGGAATCTTTAAAACAAAGAACACAAAGTTAGGTTCATGCTTTACCAATTCTGAGGGAATGGATATACTCGGTTGAATACACACCCAATGTCCACGGCTCATTTAGCCAGGATGTGATGGTGACATCTTTAGGTGGGTCTTCCATTCCTTCCCAATACACACCACCATCTGAGGTTTCGGCAACATTCGTGAAGACTATGAAATTGAAAGTATTTAGAACGGGATTTTTAAGACGCTTGGTCAAATCGGGTTTTTATTGTATTTAATTAGTAACACATTTTAAAGTTTGTGAAATGAAAATCAGGTCCAAGATTGCTTTGTTTGTTTTCTCTTAAATTTTTTCACATTAAGAACGTCACAACGAAACCAATTTAATGCGACTAGTCTCAATCAACAAAAAGCCAGATTCCCCTTGACACTTAAACAAAAAGTCAAGGTTCTAACTCGTTTAACGTTTCCAGCTGGAGTTAACCTCGTCTATCAAAACGGGAACACATTATAAAGAGAAATTCGTTATTTATATGTCACAATCAACTATAAAGCTTTTCATAAGAGTGAATTCAGCTTTTAAAACGCTTGCATAATTTAAAGCGGCATGTTGTTAGTATTCAGCTATAAACGACAATGAGAATTTAATTAACAACTTAATTAAGTGATTAGTAAATCAATTCGGTTGTCGTGCTCACCTGTATTAGACATGCAAGCTTTAAGAGCATTTGGATTGGTCTTTTCCGATGTGCCTGGGGCGACTCCAAAGAAACCGTTTTCGGGGTTGATCGCCCTTAATCGCCCCTCCGAATCAAACTTCATCCATGCGATGTCATCTCCAACGCATTCAACCTAGTTATGTAATATCGGGTCAACAGATTAACATAAGTGTTATCGATACTCCTTCAAAATATTAACGATATAATTTCCAGAAAGAAAGTTAACAAAAATAGTGAGCAATTTAACAAATTAACAAACAAATCGGTGCAATTTGGTTGCCCAAGAAAATATATTGACGGCGGAAAACAACAGTCTTGTTGACAGAATTAAATTTCGTGGGAACTCGAAAGCACGGATTAGTGCTAATTGTCATAATTAGCCCTTATTCCTACGGATTTCTTGTGCAGCTCTGATGATATTATAATGGTATTAGTGTTCTAATTCGTATGTTTCACAACAAGCGCCGTGCTATATTTTGGCCGTGTTTAGCATACGCAACACATTTTCTATTACTTTGGAATTAGGTCATTCGTTACCACAGCCCTCAATGTGCGTTCGCAATGTTCAGTCTACCAGTGGTATTTTTACTGAATGCATCTCTTTTTTGTGCTCGGAAAGCCGTGACCGTTTCCTTTTGGATCAATAATGCAACTATATACTGTGGTGTTCAATTAGTCTACCAGTTGTTAACAAACACGCATATCAATGGAGTCAGATTAATGAACAATCAATAAATCAATAATTAATAACAACCAAGAATTGTAGTAACCACACTGCTTAGTTGGCACAGATTTTCAAAAAACGGAGGCAGAATTCCCGTTTTTGTAAAATTGAATCAGTTGTGAGCAGTTATCTCCTAACAACGCTTACTTTCCATCCAGGTAAAGTAGGTTCCATCATAGCTAGGTTAGTTTTCCCGCATGCGCTCGGGAAAGCAGCAGCAATGTATTTCTTGCGACCTTCGGGATTCGTAATTCCCAGGATCTGGACGGAAACACATAAAGCCTATTGTTATGGCAAGCAGCAAAGTGTGATCGAACAATTTGCGTTAAGACTATTCAACGTTGTACTTTCTAACGCCGTTCAAAGCCGTAGTAGCCATGATAAAATTACAACCAAATGTGCATGAAGCGATCAACATAAAACAACGGATACCGACTTTCATCGACCAATCAAACAAATTATGAATTATAATTAGTCGCCTTACCAGCATGTGTTCGGCCAACCACCCCTCTCGGCGTGCAATGGTTGAGCCAATTCGAAGCGCAAAACACTTCTTGCCGAGCAGGGAGTTGCCACCATAGCCACTTCCGAATGATATGATCTCATTCTTGGCTGGAATGTGGGTAACTAGGACCTTGTCTGGGTTGCACGGCCAATTACTGACAAGCTCGCCTGAGGGAAAACACGGACGATATAAACGTTGTTAAGCTTGAAAAGCGAAGTCAGTGGAAGTGTAGAACTATTTTTATATTTCTGTAAACAATTTGCTTGATAGCTAGAAGACAGTAATGCTGTAGATTAAGTGTTGCACTTCTTATATTTCTATTCATTACGACTCAAGACGGCATTTAACTCCCCAGTTAGACCGGCATCATTAACACTGTGTGAGTGTGTATTGTGCAAGACCGATAATGTACACAATGATATGGTGCTACTTACGTTTGAGCGGTTTAGGACATCCCACGGAGTGGAGGCATTTGACAAAATCTCCGTTATTAATGAGGTCGAAAACTCTGGGGGTTATCCTGGTCATTATTCTCGTACTGGCAACAACATACTTTGAATCGGTCAACTGAACACCGTACTTGGAGATAGTACCGCCAACCGGTCCCATACTAAAGGGAATGACATACATGGTGCGACCTAAAAGAACATTACAGTTTTCTAGAAGTTATGTAACTATCTGCCATCTCGGGCAAGATGAACGTAAATATGGCACAATGTCTACTTTAACAAATATGATGCATATGGGAAACAGAATACATTGTTTCGAAACTGTACAGATGGCCATGCACAGTAAAATACCTTTCATGCAGCCGGGAAATCTGTCTTTTAGAGCCACGTCCAAGTCTGGCGGCGACATCCAATGACCAAGTGTCCCTTGGACGCCTTCCTTAGGTTTTGGTATCGTATCTCGTTCGTTCTCCGTGATAATAACCGTCTTGCTTTCTACTCTGGCGACATCTCGCGGGTCAGTTCTGGCGTACCAGCTAAAACAAAAAGTCGGTGTTTGTCAAAATGTCACAGATAGTTTTACCAAGTGTTATCGTCGTTTAAAAGAGCTAATTGTTTGTCATTTAAGGTCAACCTCAAGGGCAAAACGATTAAATTTTTGGAAAACAATGTCTAACCAATTTTCATATTTTGTGAGTTTCTTAATCTCTCCATCTGATACCATCTCTGCAAGCATTTTCTTATTTTCCGCTTCGGACCCATCACAGATGTGGATAGCGGATGGCTGACATAATTCTTGCTTCTCAAGCACGAAATTCTGCGTCATTAAACGGGAAGTTTTGAAATTAGAAAAAAAATAGGTAAAACTACATTGATTGTTTAAATAAGTATCGTTAAAGGTATAACGCTTTATTTAATATGCTATACCTTGCCAATTGAACAAAAAGAGTAAAAATGACGTATAATACCTTGATGTTAGGTGGAAGTTTGTCCAAATCCCCATGTACGACAGGTATGGACTTGTCGAGTTGTACACCAAAGGCTGCAGCTGCCTTGTGACCGACGCGTTGCAAAAGGTGAACATTTGGTCTGTCAAGAGCAAAAACATGCGTGAATATAAGTTCGGCTACGTGATGAACTGCATGCCAGCATTCGCAAAACAACACAGTTTTTGAATGTTGTAATAATTAAATTTTGAGAGCATTTCAGAAGAATTTCAGATAAACAGGAAACGGGTAAACAATCGGAAATTACGCAAAAATAGCACGTTGGCAATTTCCAGCAAGTAAACAATTCTTATGCGTCATTATTGCATTAACTGAAATATCTGAGATATGAGATGTAAACAAACGAAATTATCAAAAGCCAGTAAACAGAAAATACGTGCAGTAAAGAACGAGCTATCGTTTTAACACAAGAAGGTATTGCGCAAGAGGGCAAGTCACACACAGCCACGTTTACGAGCATTGTAACGAGGCTGTAAAAAACTATAGCTCAGATTTTGCTGACCTTGCAACGTAGCTTTATCGAAGCCCGCTACTCCATGAGAATTTTTGCCATAATCTTTTTACGACAACCTTAATCAATATCGGGAACTATCTTCTATTAAGAATAATTAGCTGTTAGCACGTAACTAATTTCATTTGCAAACACGTAACTGAATGAGAAACAATAAGGCAGGTAACCAAATTTATTTTTTGCGTAAGTAAACAGCGAACCTGTAACCAGCTTCACGCTGGTACGCGGATTTAGACTTTGTGGTGCTTAACTACCTACCGTTGTTCATAAAAGAGAGCTTGCAGTATTTGGCTTTTTGTAAACTGTGTATGATCCCACGATGGGTATCGTAATTGCCGTGTTGGGCGATATTGCAAAGATCTTACAATGCTTACCCATGTCCCAGTCCTTCTGTTTATCAACCTACAGCATATAGTCCTTAAAATAAAGTGCTTCTAAACACGCTGGTACAATGATACCAATTTGTTAATAACTTGGTTAAAAGTGGTAAAGCGCCAACCGAAGTGAGTTACCACGTTTCAAATAACATTTCAAAATCTCATTAAGATTAAATAGTTAACAGTAGTTCTTAGCAGGTGACACTCGAAATCACATCTAAGAACTTCTTCAAGGAAAGTAGCCTAGTTGCAGAATGAAATAGATGATATGTGACTGAGTGCATGATTGGGCTTCTTAATTGCTAAGATAACTTGACTTACTTAAAATGTGCACACAATTTGGCAACGCCATGTTATCGTACGAAAGTGTAAAAATGTACAAGCAAATGACGAACCGATTTAGATCAAATTGTTAAAGTTTCATTAAATTTGTGTTTTTGTTTAATTAGTAACCTTTACAATGGACTAACTAGAGCATTTGGTTTTATGTGAAATACACTTATTTTTATGCGAGAGACCACGAGTTAAAAGTTTTGTCTTAACTTGTCCAGTAATTCCTGAAGTTTTGACATAAGCTTTGTAGGATTGATTTCCATCTAGACATGAACTAGTTTCAAATCAAAATTCATTGCGCTAGGATCAAATTAGCCATTTACGGTCAAGGAAACAACGGAATCAGAGTTTATTACTCTACAGAATGTTGCACATAGTAATACCATTTCACAATGGCAGTTGTAATAGTTATTTAAAGTTAAATAGCAGTTTTCTAAACTAAAACTACGCGAACAGAAAATCGTGAAAAATTAGTGTCAAACGCACAACTTCTTCCGGTGAAACAGTGAGAGCCATAACTTTACTGACTACTCAAGAAATTTGGAACAAAGAAAAAGCAAACTACACAAATATCCACGTCAATACAAACGTCATGGGCGTGACGTAAATTTCTTGCTAAACAGGATGTTGTCTTGCGTTGTGAAATTATTCTCGTCTACGTCATAAGACGACTAACAAAATAAATTGCGAGTGACAATACCCCAAGAATACTTTAAACTTCATTGTGCTATAGCTGCTATTATTAAATCCAAAGTAAATTGGAGCCAATCAAATCCAATCCTGTCGTATAATGGTTCGACAACCCATAGACCATTTGTAAAATATTGCGTCATCATATCATGATAATGCAAAATTAATCAGTTATGATTAACCATTGCTTATAGTTATGAATTATCATGTAAAAGCGTAGACTTTTCGCTGCAGATGCGCACATCCGCTAAGTTAATTCGTATTGTTCCATTTACAAAAAAAAACGTATAGATGCTAATAATTAATAGGAGTTCTGACACCCCAAGCGCTATTTTCACGTGAACGTTTTAATTTCTTCGGCAACGCCAATTCTTAAGCGCTAACTTGCAATGTTTTTTAGTTTACTAAGACGTTTATTTCGGTTATCATAGTGATTATAACAGCTTAGCAACAGAAATTTACAAATGGAAATACGGAATGACATTAAGGCCAGTTTTCGCTGTCATACCAAAACATGTCATAACAACATGTTGCTAGGCTCTAGATATAGCTATGTTAACCGTTATTTGCTATGAGAAGTACACGTTCATAATGTTTATGAACTTGACAATTGCGGACTTATTAAACATTATTATTAAGACATCATATTAAAAGAATGACAACTGCCTTGGCACCTTCGTTGCAGCCGAACATTAGGCATAGTAACTTTTTTCGCAAATTTACACAAAAACACACTGCTATTACAATTAGAAATAAAAATACACTATCCCCCAGTCTTATTTATACTGTACTTACCGAAGTATTTCTCCCATGCTGAAGTTTTAAGGTAGTATTCTATCTGTTTTACGTACAAAGCTTTCGTTATCCTACTGATACAGTAAGAACTTTTGGTGCCTTCACCGAAAATGTGGGTATGCGTGAATAAAATACACCTCGCAATACAGGCCTCTATATAAGTGCAGAAACAGTTACGTCACAAAAGGCGGTGTAAAAATATCTGACGTCTAATCTAATCACATCGTCAAGCTGAGTCATGTTTCTCTTGTTATTATCGCAAGGTTCGAATCTGTAACAAACAGAGCAAAGCGTTTGGACTACGTAAAATAGGATGATCTGTTAACTATTGTAGTACTGTATTACATATTTGAAATCGGTTTCCTAATGCAGGACGGAGCGTTAATAAGCTTTTAATATGCAGTATTTTTTGTGCTAACCACAAATACGTCGTTAGGCTCCATACTAAACGCAACACCTGCGATCAAAAACGCAATGAACATGAAATTTATCCATTCATAAGCTGCATTGGACACCAAACGTTCTAGTATTAAATACTTACTAGATATGTAAAAGCGTAGGGGGCGCAACGAACACAGCACACGAATTAAACAGTAATTTGCCAGGCAATACGGTGAGCAGAGAGCGCGTTTCGCAAGTTTTCTGTTTGCTAAAGTAAAGTTGTATTGGCTTTTGAAATTAGCTGTAATCGAATTTCTCGTAGACAGGAACCAATTCTGAATCGTTGTTAATTTCGGTATTTTTTTCTGTGGTAAGCATTTCGATGTCTAACAAATTTGATAGGCTGATAAGAAAAACGCCCCATTACGCAGACTACGCCCACGACAAAGAAAACTCAACGTCATGTGATTGGATAAAAGAAATGGGGCTAGCACGCGATTGGTCGAACTCGGAGGTTTGGTGAGTGATGAATTGTGCGCGGACATTAGAATCGTGCCATGACACGAAGTGGTTTTACGAAAATAAGCAAAATGCATATAGAAATAGCTGTAAGCTGTAATTTGTAGCAAATATTGCGTGAAGACAGAAAACATGGCCTCACATTTATACAAACTACTTACATTACAAATGTTTCCCGATGGACAATGGCAAACTACAACAATTGATCATAAGCGACTGTACAATGGTGGACAAACAGTGAGCATGTTTTAATAATAATAAAAACACAATGTTATATTGAGGTAATCGTTAAAAATACAGCCAATGTTTAAGAACACTTGAGCTAAACTCCAGGTCGTGTAACCATAAACTGCCTAACTGATGGCAATTTATTTTCACTGAAAACCGAGAAGATTTTGAAAACATCGTGTAGCGACTGTAGCGCGTTAATCCCATTCACGTCGCAGATTGAATTACATTTCTACTACGGCAATTTTTCAACTACATTATGCAGTGTATTTTGCCAGCGAAACAAATACAATCATGCTTTTTATTTGGCTATTTGCGGAAAAAAAGTACATAACGGTACGTAGAAATGCAAGGACAAGAGTATAGCACAGAAAATAGCCTGGCAGGGAACCTAATTAATAGATGTTGCCTGTTAACGTTTGGCCGTCGTGTTGAACATGTGTTGCATGTGGAAAACATGAGTACACAAGTCACGCCACTACAGTCGAATTGACAGCGTACGAAGTTATAATTCCTTTGCCAGTAAGTCTACTGCTTACATAGCTACTTACCATATGACACTAATTCCAGGGTGTCGTACCACGAGGATATCGCATCACACTTGCTTATTTCACAGTTTACACTATTATAATATGGCAACCATGTGACTATTTCCTGAGTGTATCCATCACATTATTTCCGTTGCATTGGTTCTCAGTAAATCATCACCCAGGCTACTCAGCAAATACGGTAGTTCAACCATTTTATAAGAACTTAAGGTTGGTTGAAGCTTCCGGTAACCTGGTCTTAGGTTTCTTAAAGTCTGAGCACAATTTTTATAGTATCAATTTCGCACAGAGCGGCTTAATTCATCAAGACATGGCATTTTTTAACCAAACTTACACAACTGGAAAAATGCTGACTACCAAGTTCTGATTATTATAGTCATAGAATTATATTCTTTTTTTCAAACCAGCTACATACGTAACAAACGGGTGGGCTTCTTTTAACTTCAAATTGGCCAAATGGATTGCTTTCTGAAAGGTGGCCTCTACACTTTCTTATAAAAATTGATACCATTAACGTGAAGGACTAAAACCGCATGACTTATATTATAAATGCATCAATTGTGAAAAAACTAACTACGGCGCGCTGTGTAATTGTCATCCTATATTTCAAACTTTTAAGTTACCGTAACAACACAATGCGTAATTGTGGTGTCGAAACATTATTTGGTCAAGCCGAATAATGCAACATAAATCCAAGCCGCGATTACGCACTTTTAATTACTGTAAAAGAGTTATAAGCAAGCAATAAGTCACTTCCGGAAGCCAAGCTTTGCTTGCTGACTATGTCAGTTCTTTATAGACAGCTTGATTTGCAATATGCACAAAGTACTTGGAGTAACTTAAGCCTAAGGATCGTTGTTTGTATTTATATTAAATAAAATTTTCCGACCGGCGCAAGCACTACAACGTGGAACCGTAGATCGTTAAATTCACCAAAAAGGAACACAAGATTCATTAGAACACGATTTTTTGATTCTCGGTAAGTCGCGACCCAGCTGCTTTAAAAGGCAAAAACGCCGGCCTCTAAATGGAAGGCAACCGTGACGCACGCTGATTGGACGATCGCAAAGGCGTGATCGCGTCAAGCCGGTTCTTTGTTCGGAATTTCGCAATAATTCAACCTTGGGTTAAACTCAAGCCACAGAGCACACGCACTAGGAGCATGACGCAATTAAGCGGGCAGCATGACGTTTACTGTTCACTTATTAAGCATCCACACTACACACCGCCAGGCAATGAATGCTCATCAGTCATCACCAACGCATGATTTTAAACTTTTGTGAAAAAAATCCAAAACGTATTATTGTTACGAAACAACAACTTAAATGCAGTATATTGATAATTCCTGAAATAGATAGGGCTAATAACACTGCTAGTTCACATAACAAACTCAACTATAATACTTCAAAAGTGTAACAAATAAAAGGTTATACTTACAGCCTTAAAAGATGCTTGATCACTGGTAGTGGTGCCATTGTGACAGAAATTATTCTAGTATGGAACTTCAAAGTTAAAAGAAAAGAGAAAATTCAATTGCCTAGGCATAAGCTAACACATGCAGTGCCAGTTACAGTGCTAAATGAATACATAATTGTAAAATTTTCATTTTTTAATAATTTCATTTTTCAAAACAACATGATTACTGATTAATGGAATATTAATTTAAGCATTTTTTCCTGGCTAGACCAACTATGATACCTTAGCTTAAATATAACTTCTTGCTGTAACTTGCTACATCAAACTGAGCAAAAGAAAAGAGGCCCAAGTGAAATACTGGCAATACACATGCATGACAAGAGTATAATTAATTTGTGTGACCTTCTACAAGTTGGCATGCTAGTCGAACAAGTATGAGCAATTGACAACTCCCTATTTATTTACTTTTTAAGTAGCTAATTATTAACCAGTTTTACAAACCATTTTAATTGCTAGTTAAAGAGCTAAGGTAACAAATAGATATACTGTAACTCAAACAACGATAACCTTACACGGGAATGCCTTGAACTGTTTTCAAGCTAGCCCTACCTGAGTTAGGCCTACCTGAATAATTTTTAATCAGTCCAGAGTAACAGCACTCAGCAGTTTAAAATGCTTTAACTGTGCAATTGCCAACTACATTTAAAAGATAAATGGTATACAAACAATGTACAAATACACTCTTGACTACACCGATGTAGTTACAGTAATGTTTAATATAATTAGTCAGACATAGACTATCATACTGAAAATGAATACATTAATTAAATACAATGTTAACAGTGTTTTAGCAAGAATAAGTTTTGTTTCATAGGTCTACCTACACATAGTAAAGTGTTATCAAAAGGAAAGGGATCAATATTTAGTAAAACAAGTTGCACTGTTGCATGAACTGCAGTCATTAATTTTACAAGTAGGCTAGGCCCTATTTTTTATGATGAATGGTTTAATATTTACAGATTTATGACAAAATAAGTGAAGTATAAAGTGTAGTCTTAAACACGTGTGCTACAACACTATTTTGTGCCATAAATGTTAAAAACTATAAACAATGAAATGAACAAAACTGTAAGACAGCTAAATCCTTTTGCCTACGTTATTCTCTTACAGCTAGACCTATGGGCTAAGAATCTTTTCCTTGCATTAAAATCTAAATTCTAAACAAACGTAATTTCCGGAAGTGGATCTTAGAATCAAGCTAAGCCATAAACAAAAATTCTTTAAAACACAGGCTTCAAAACAAAAATATAAAACAACATCTTTTAATTTGCGTACGTGCAGAAACCCAAAGATATGCCAGCATGTTGATCACAACAAGACATTCAACGTGCTCGACGTCAGGTTCTCTTTCTAGGTTACTGTAACACCCGGCGATGTGAAGAGAAAATAATAATGCTGCTTAATCAAGCATGACGCTGTAGATTTCCACAGAACATCCATTACCAATTGGCTGTTTGCTACTAAAGTACTTTGGCATGTAGGTTGAAAGATATTTGCGGCTTACTCACAGAGCATGTTAGTCGCAAATAAAATGCTATCAATCAATTGATAAACTGGTGCAATTTATTACTTACCAAATTCGGTTACTAAAGCAAGCGACACCTCAGGGTTATCGCTCATTTCTGGAAAATTCCACTAAAATAAATTTGTATAGTCATCTTTAACCTCGGACTGAGGAAAGTCTTTGCACGATTTGAACTTAGTAATGATTCCTCATTGCTCGAGTCCTAATTACCAAGCTAGCCTTTGTGCAAGTTTGGAATGCCACACATTTTTTTCAAATAGCATTGCCCAAATTTAGGACTGTACACTGAACAAGAGCAAATGTCGTTAATGCCTTGCCCAAGGACATTGCAATGCCTATCGAACACGTAATACTAGCTGCATTCGTTGCGACGGCATCACTCGAACCATTTGACCACCGAGCCGGCAAATCATTCCTTATTTCATCAAATTGTTTAAATGCGATGTCATATTAAAACCGAACAGAATATGAACATCTGCAAAAAATTTAGCGCGCTCGGTACATCTAAATCACAACGAATTCTGCCATGACGGAATACTGTATACTCAAAGAGGCTACGTTAAGACAATCTTCTCAGCTCATAGCTTACTAATGCTAACTTGATAACAAAAATTGTAATAACATGCAGATTTTTTCACTGCTTTCATTCAAAAAGATTAATTTGAATTACTTTTTTGATGCATTCCAATTTTGTCTGTACAGCACGGTATGACCTTCAGTGAGTTCGATTAAGTATAAAATCATTTGCAACTGTGTAATTATAGAATTACCATTGCTAATGCAAAAATATATCTTGTAAATCTTCAATGTTTCAATTCGTGGAGGTGTGAACTTGAGAAAAGTATCTTTCTGTGTTGTTGCAATCGTTTTCTTTGCTAAATGAGTAGGCTTATCTTTTCTATCCAAAAGACATTACATTCCATTCAACAATTGCAACATGGGCGCTAAAAACAACCACACTTTTTTTGCAATATCAATCGCAATAGTAAGTATCATGTAGTAAACCAGCAGCAATAAAAATAAGCATGATCGATTGCATTATAATGATTGATAGTATTAAATGCTTCCAATAGTGACAGTTTAAGTACATATTCTCAAATAGTAAGATGCCAACCATGCCAGTAGGAATACGTATTATCATTGACCATCATGACCACAAATCATGATTTACAAATTAAAAAATTCCACTTGGTGGCATATTTCCAAACAAATAAGCCCATGAGGGTGGAGAAGTCCACTTTTTTGTTTTTTCATCCTGTCCAAAATACAAAATCATGAGATATTATGCACAGACTAATTTAACCAAAAATGCTGCCTTACAGGAACAAAGTGCTGATCGGATCGGCATATGTGTTTTGTTGGTAAAAAGATTCGTTAATAGTAAAAGTTGAGTAAACTTAGATGACATATTTGAGGTTTGAGTTTGAAGGTAATACCTGTCCGG
Source organism: Clavelina lepadiformis (assembly GCF_947623445.1). NCBI lineage: Eukaryota > Metazoa > Chordata > Ascidiacea > Aplousobranchia > Clavelinidae > Clavelina > Clavelina lepadiformis. The sequence goes on from NC_135243.1 coordinate 9,263,163, forward strand.
TTAAATTATTATCAACTAAGCAAGAAAAAGCTCTGAATGCACAATCTTTGCCAATGCAAATCGCTACTTTACTTCAAATAAATCACTCACTATATAATGCTTCCACTGGTTAAGGTGATCTACGATAGACATTGCTTCAGGGATATTATTTCCTTCGGCACAAAATAGTAGCAGGACTACACAGGGCACTTCTGCTTCACAGCTAAAACCAATACCCAGAATATAAACATATTGAAATAATGTGTCATGTGTTCGATACACAATGCCACTACCGTTGTAATGACCATGGGAAAAGCATTAATGGCGGTTGCTCCTGTTCAGTGGACCCGGTGAGCAGTTCTAAATTCGAGTAATGCAATATAAAAACAAATTTGTGACAACCAAAACTTGTAAAAAGACTAGCTTGGTAACCGAGGCTCCCTAAGAGCAATCATCACAGGGTTTAAGTCGAGCAAAGACTTTCCTCTGATCAAGGAGAAAAGATTAACATACGATTCATAACATTCCAAAAACTTCAACATAAACTTGAACCAATTATAACGCAAGCAAATTACTTCCATTTTGATTAACTCATTTCATCAGCCATACCGAATCGCCTACTAAAATGTGACCATCAGTCATTAACTACAAATTCCAGTTAATTCAGTTCAGTGTTTTTGTGGTAATATTAACGACATATTAACACTTACCATATTGAAATTAACTGAAGAATCGCCCATGGTAACATACTAACCATGCTTTGATTTGTTAATGGTTTGATATGTTATTTGTTTGGCACAAATTATAAGTGATCTCTTTACATATTAGCAATAAAATGTTGAACACCTTATATGTGTTTAAGGTCAACACCATCATCGAATACAAGAGCATTAAAAACAGGTTTCCTTTTGAGGTAAACTATTTAGAAAGGGTGGAATTTCTGATATTTTGAACATGAAAATCGCAAAGATAACTAAAGGTGCTTCAAAAATGATATTTGCCACTAGATAAAGATTTGTGGACCAAGATTCATTGATAAATACAATGTTAACTGGCATCATTATGTAGTAATTAATGCATCAATCAACAAAACATCTATTTATCTAGGATAACTTCTTTTCAGTTTATTACCAAGCCTGAAATAATTTTTTTGTGTATCCTCCTCCAGGCAGAAATAATGATCGATCTCCATAACCCACAGCTCTTTCCTCCATTTCTTTCCAAGAAAGTTGGGAAATGCATTGTTTTGCATCTTTGTGGGCAGGACTTATCAAGTATCGAAAAGGGGCACTGCAAACAAAGAAGCTGCCTTGTTAATCCATTACTTGTAAAGCTTCACCGAAGTACTGTCGTACACTTAAACATACCCAATTAATTGTTCATCGCTTCTTTCAAACGCATGGCAGCTTGATAAAATTATGAGCTCAGCAAACTCACATTCTTTCATCCATTTTAGCAGGTGACTCCGAAATTCTGATTGCTTACCCTTAAATATAAGACACCGAAATATCATTTATGTGTCGTGAACAACAATTTAGATACAAAAACACACTTACTTTCACCAAAGGTGAGCGCAGCTGTACAACTGCAAGGTTTGAGGTGGAACTGTAATAAACTGAAAAAAAGAGAAAAATTTTGTTACTCATAATAATAATATTAAAATATTAATCTAAACTAAGTAAAAATTTAGACTATAAATCGAACAATTTTCTAAACTAGGGATTAAACAAGTAGAAACAATTTTTAACCTATCATAACATTTACAGATACAAGACACCAATTTAGTTATATGAATGCCAATAAGTAAAAGATAACATGATCTACCTTCTGAGCTTAAACAGGGCGTATTTGAATTTTCTGCTTGAAGCGATGATGCAAATGGATTATTTCCAACTATTGGAAGAAAGCATGGGGAGCAAAAATAACCAACTTTTTCAACATCTAGTGTTGCGATCAAAAGATCACATGCAAGTTGGCCCACGTTCCCAACAGATATAGCAGGCTGAAACAACACTGGGCTTAAGAAAGATATGAGTACAAAGATATAAAGCACTTTTAAAAACTGTTCAAGCATTAAAATCTAATTCAATAGACATTCGAAATGTTGGCGATAAAATGCAATGTTAATTCAACTCTGTTATAGATATCACAGTAGAAAAATGGAAAAACTTTGATATACAAATTTAATTAAGACTTTGTGACAATATGCATAATATATGTAGAAATAAGTTAATGCAATCAAACAAGAATACTATCCAGCATTTTATGTGATATATTAAACTTTCATATATGGCATAGCAGATTAGCAGTCCATTTTGGAGAATAATTCATTGAAAAAGTTTATAAATGTATAGTTAAGAAGTTATGTATACTATATTATGTAACTATAGTTATGTATAGTTCTTGGTAAAAATTTACATTTTTGTACTTACAATAATAAGTGTGCTTCCTTTAAAAGTTTTCGGTATAGAACTGGTGTTGACAGAAATAAACATTTTTACAGATTTAATTGTAACCTATACGATCACAATTTATAGTATCAAATACAGTTACATAATCTCTTGGAACATCTCAAGAAAATACATACACAGTTATACACTACTAACACAAGTAATCAAGTACATAAAACACACAGTTAACAAAAGTAATTAACAAAATACAAAAAAATATAATTTTTATAAATATTGTTAACCATTGTTTGCATAACAAGTTTTGCTTGCAAAAGTGTGACATCAAATCAGCATCAAATTCATAGTGATTCTCAAACTCAAGTCACTACAACATAATTATTATCGTATAATACTTGAAACCAAGCATGAACAAGTTGAACTATAGACCAAAGATAAAAGTAGCAAGTAGTGTGAAGTATATCTGTACACCATAGTGCAAGTATACCTAGGTGTGAAAGAGCAAGTAATACTGGCCAATACTAATTTATAAGATGTTACAAGTTGAGAAATAACAAAAAAATATATAGTATAAATTAGTGCTAGCATTAACTTATACACGGATTCTTTCAAAATATTTTCAACAAGACAGTTAAAAAAGGGTATAACTCAGAAATAATTTAGTTTGCTAGCAAACATTTTAATGCGCAATGCCTTTTTTAATTTTTACTTAAAATACAAGGACAATATCTTCTGGCGTTAAGTTTAACATCTCCGTATGTATGAACTGTACAAACTATTATGAATATGAAAATATGATACTCAGGAAGTTCTCAGCACTCACTGGCATTCCGCAAATATTACAATTTCCAGGAATAACTAAATGAATCCACCTCTTTTCGGTATTTTGTTTATATTACCAAAAGAAAATATGACAGTGATACAACAATGCACAAAAATATACTAACTCGTATAAAACTCAATGTTCTCTTAAATATCGGAATTTTATCTAGCTAATTTTACATTTGTGGAAAGTCATAAACTTTACTTTTATCCAATGAAGTATTTAAGGAGTGATTTCGATACATTCCACACTTTCCAAGATGTTGGGAGAATTGCTGCGATTTGCCATGATATGTTGAAGGTACGGTTGCCGGAGTAGCTGGCAGCTCACCATAGGAGCTCGCAGATGTCTGGTATAATGGATGGTGAGATTCATAGCACTTGCTTTTGTTCATTTCGTCAGTGACAACCTCAACCTTGGCGACACAGGAAAACAAAGGATTACCAAGATTGGGACATAGGTCAGACTTTTCTCGTTTCAACGCTTCTTGTGCGGTTGTTGGGTCCTCTGACTGGTTAACTACTTTTAGCTCTTCTCCTTTTGTCATTGCGCTTGCTTTTTTAAATACAAGTTTTGATAATTATGATTAATAAGCACAATCTAGATGCTTTCGTAGTTGCTGTAAATTACCGGTATCGAGATCTTTCTTTTTGTTTTATTTACAGAGCTGGCATAGTAATGTTAAAATTGCTTTTGTTGCTATAGGAGTCACTTCCTTCAAAATCTCTCACGGTGTTCTCTACTGTTACCTAGCGAACTGTTAGACAGAGAATCAGAGCCAGCATTATAATTCTTATGGGCACAATAATAAAACTGGTAGGAAAATGGATTGTTGCGATTATTGGCCTAGCATGAATGCAAAAATTTTTTAGCTTAACTTGCAATTTTGATATATTCTGGTGAGTTCATAATTAATCTAATTTGTTTCCAAGATAGCTTTCAGAAAGCGCTGGTGCGTGTCCAGTTCAGAAACACACGAAATTTATCAGTTAAAGGTACAGCTAAAATGTATTAAATTAACTTCTCTGCATAATTAATTTATTAAACATTCCAGATAAATTCATAACACGCAAAAAATAATATCTCATATAATCTTTATTCGTTGTTTTTATAAGAAGCGATTATTTCAAAGTTTTCAGAAGTATGTTTGTCAAAATTTCATTTTAATTAAAATTCAATTGGTTAATTTAAACGTTTGCTGTTCCTAGCAGGATTCAACAAAACAAAAATACCGGTACAGAGCAGAGAACTACTTTTTCAAATCGGTACCGAATACCGGACCAGTCGGTAGATTTTTTGCCAAATAGTCCAGTGGTGTCGTTACAAGTGGTACAGTTTTAAATGTCACCTATACCAACTGCCCACTTCTGACTGCACGATTTCGCGTTGGAAGCTTCTGCTGATTGCAAGAGACAGCGGAATGAATTACGAAAGAAGACATTCCGTTTTTGCTGCGTTTCCAATGTCCGTGTCAAAATTGCTTCTTTATAGGGCTAAGGAGAAGCTGCTTGAAAACCGAAGCTAGCCACAAATGCGCTTCTTTTTTTAGGAGCGATCTCGAGAATGGTGCTCTTTTTTATTTTAACAACGGAACCACGAGCACACACTTTTTAAGAGTTGTCCGCTTGTCGCTCTTTTTCTTTGCATAAAGCAACGCTGCGAACGTACAAAATGGATGAAAAAGATTGGACTAAAGACATATACAAGTGAATAAAAAATGACTGCTGTGAGACTACTTTCACGCACAATTATCGCTTTACAATACTCAACACAAAGCACGTCAAAACCATGTGATTGTGGTTCGATATAAACTCTTTGGTTTTTAAGCCGGTTACAATAATTAATCAATGAGGCTGGTGATTGTTGATATGATGGATACAGATAAGCACAGATAAGCTGGGTTGTCATCACAAGCTTAGTATCGTTATTTTTATAACTTAATCGATACATGCTTTGAAAGTGAAAAATATTAAATTATCGCACGTCCGCATCTACAATTCAGAAGGTTTTTAATATTTTACTTGTTGATTAATCATTTATGGCAGATGTTACTAAAACAAAGCTCTTAAACATCGGAGTCCATGAAATTTCCTAACAGTTACAACAAATAACGATAAGCAATTATTAGGCATCAGTTACACACATCTTTCACAATTTGCAAGATACAAATGCCATTGGCTTCGAAAATGCGTTGAGTGAAAATAGTTTTTAACTACTAACAAGAGCGCGAGAGAAAAAACGAGCACCGTCTTTTCTAAGGCTAAGCGTATAGAGCGAAAGCACGAACGACGTTTGGTTTTTTCATTTGCGAGCAAGAGCTCGAGCTACACTCTTTTTAAAACAGCGTTTGTTTATTTCTGTTGAAAACATGAGATTCTATAACGGCCGAGCCTCTTAGAGTGGTTCAAGTGTAAGCTACGGTGATTAATTTGGTCGGTGTTTTGTGCAATTTGTGTACACTACGGTAGGCTCAGGCCTTTTTACCTCTTTATTTTTTTTATCTGCGGCTTTATGTTTTGTTCACGAATAGTTATTGGTTGTAACCTATAGGAAAACATGTTACAGCTGATTTTATTGCGTTTCAAAATTGCTGTTGGCTACACGGTATTTTAAAAGTGTACACCAAAACTTGGCGGCTAGTGTAGTCTACAATCTACCTATAAGTATTGACAATCCATTTCATTTAAGTCGTTTTAAACCAGTTTAGGAGGCAAAAAGCTTTTGCGCTTCTCGCATTTTGGAGAGGTTGGGGAAAAAATGAAAACTTTTAGTCGGAGTTCTAACATTGGTGTGAGCTTGAATAGGGCCGGGTTAAGACCCTTAGAGGCCTTAAGCATGCATTAAAAAATAATGCTCCCATACAAACGTAATGGGAAACTAACCAAAAATAAACCTGAAACAACATTTATTTAACCGAAAACTCATAATTAGATGAACCTGTCTGTACTTACAGCTTAAGCAAAACAAAATGTCTAGTGATTATTTTTTTGTTTCAAGCAAAGTGTAACTCTTATCTAGTATCTGATTAAATTTATGTTAATTTTGATTTGAACTTGCTATATATGACTTTTACTATTTATTAGTACAAATGATTTTTTCCAGATTTTAAACACAACGTTTGCTTGCTTTGCACTAACTGTCGCAGTGAATTTAAACCTTTACAGCCTTTACTTCTGACACTTAAAACTTTCATATAAAATAAAAATTCATATAAATATAAATATACATATATTGTTGCGCAGTTAAGTACATAAAAATAAACATCCTTATTTTTCTATTAAAACATGATTTATTTTTTAAACTTGAAACTTTTCTTTTTATCAGCATCAAAATGCAAACTGCTCTAACAACACGTAAAATTTTTGCAAAACACTATAATTTGCAGTTTTTCGATAGATATCACCAGCCAAATGGTTTTTTTTAAAGGCTCAAGGAGTTGGGGAACAAAGAAGCAAAAACTAAATTTTGATTTTTTGATTTCAGGCTATTTTTTCATTAATTGTCTAAAAGAAAACTGAGCCCGCTAATGTTCCAACTCGCATTCGGGCTTAAGTTAGAAAAAAAACTGGGCCAGATTCGGGCCCGAACTTATACTCACATCCTGCCACAGACACAATAGCTTTGAGTCGTAATTTCGCTTTCTTTGCACGAATGTGAATGCACACATTGCGCTAAAACATTCCGCAGAGCGGAACCCGCTCCTTAGAAAATGATGACAGTCAAAAACTGGCTTCAAAAGACGATTTTGATTCATTCAATAAAATTAACATTCAGCCCTAAATCAGACTTCAAAAAAATTATCGGGTTCGGGCTTATATTTTCGAGATCTGGTTAACAATGTAAGGCCCGTTTACAACTCTATGCGCACATGTACATTTGTGTAAAGAAAGTTAAATCATACGACGCAAAAGTGATAGGATGTTAGTATGAATTCGCTCCCGAATCTGGCCCGAAATTGTTTCAAACAAAAACCAGAACCGAATTTCCCGGCACCGGCTTTCAACTCTGAGTTGAAGAGTTAGTGCCTCCTTTTTCCTGATGCTCTATAAGAACGAGCTTATTATGCTTATTATTTAATCTAGCACTGAACTTGAACCCATGTCGTCCGACGAAATGTGAAAACCCTACCCACGGAATGTTTGGGCCCGACACATCAAAATTTCAAAAACCAACTCATGGTATTTTTAAACCCAACCTAAGGAATTTCAAAACCTATTTCCGGTGGATTGCCTTCTGAATTTCTGTGGGTGGGTTCCGAAATTCCGAGGTTTGGTTCTAACATTGTATTAATTATTTCTCACCTTTGACTGTGGGGAACGAAAAATATGGTAATACACTATAACCTTGTTGTAGAATGGTCAAACAATAAATACGTTTACAAACAATCAATAAACAGGAAAAAGCGGCAAACATCTGAGGCCTTTAAACATTTCGTTCTGACATTCTGTGGTTTGGCTTTCGAAATTCTGTGGTTTAGCCATTAGGTTCCGAGTTTCATTAGTTCAGGCTTTAACATTCCGTGGGTTAGCTCTTATGCCAGCTGCAGCTTATAAATGCTGTTGAAAGAGCAAGCCACAAATAAGTTATTCACAAGCTCAAGATAAAGTTAAAAGGATATAGCACGACACGGATGTGTGACTTGCCGAGCACAGAATAACAAAGAAACAAAACCAGCGGAAGTGGAGACCAATTATTCATTTGGTTTACTATGGTTAGCCGTGATTACATTAATTTTACAACAGTTATCAAAATCCTATTAAACCATATCATTAAGTTTTTGCAGTCATAACAACGATTCGATTTCTTTAATGTTGCTTTTACATGTCCATGCAAGTGGTGGCAAATTATTGCAAATACCGTTGATACGCATTGATGCAAGAACTAACTATAAAGGAAATTTATTATTTATCAATAGGCTTGTTGTTATCAGCTTATATACAGGCTTATTTTAGATGTTACTATGATTACATTAATTATTATCATTAAATTCACCACAGTCCACAACGTAATATCCCGTCTTAATCTTCACCTTTTCTTTGTTATGGTCGATGTGCGATCCAAGTCACGAAATGCATTACCAAACAAAGCAAAAGTCTCTTATGGCAAAGAAAGGTGGAGAAGCTTGTTGCCGATTTATCAAGTGACGTTGCTTTTTGCTTGAGCAAATTTCCAGTCAGTTTTTGTATCCTATATTGTCCATTCGCCAAAGGTCCAAACCAACCAAAGATAGAGATGTGTTTTTTGTATTTGTTAAGTATAAATTATAAGTTGCTGCTTTGTTTAAAGTTGCGTTAGTTCGTTGAGGCTAAAGTATTACTTTATACTTTCGTATATTCATCCTTTGATAAAATGAAAACGCATTTACTGAAAAAGTTTTATTGTTCAGCAAAAATATTTTTCACAGCACACAAGCAAAGAGTGAGAAATGTGTATATACAAAAGAAAAAGCGTCTACTGAAAAGGCAGTCATACCTTTTAACAGGCTGTTTGCATCACGTTTGCGACACGAATTACACAAATACAAAGTTGATTTACTGTAGATGACAATGATAAGCTTTACGTTGCTATAAATTTATACCTTTCTAAAAAAATCGGTTCGAGAAGTTTTTTTTGCAACCATGCATGTTTCAGCATTGATTTAAAATTTCAACAACAAAAGACATGAATATTACAAGACGTTCGCCACAACAATTATGAAAACAGCTATGTCTACGCCTCGGAAGTGCAAGAAGATGACAGAATATTGAAAAGATATGGCTAAAAGAACTCACACAATCTATTTGTATATACAGTACAAGAGTTAGGCGGTAGAAGAAAAACTGGATTTCAATGGGCGCACTGCTTGCATTCCACTATTTGAAAATTTTGAGTCGTAATATCGATATCGGTTTGGGGACGAAAAGTATACATGGGAAAAGCTTAATAAAGCTGCAGTTCTTTTCAAACCAAACAAACTTATCATTTTTACCTGATCTCCTCATTCACGGTTATTGAATTGATCTACTTACAAGGAAAAGGAAAAAAAATAGCAAAACAAACGTTCAGAAAGTATGGCTATAAAAATCATGAAATCTTCGTTTAAAACGGGTATCACATGCCTAGAACTGAAAATGTAGCAACTTTTGGCGCGCTAAATTTTGAATTTCATCTCTATAGTTCTACGTTTTCAGGTAATTCATAGCCACAAGCCAAATTTGTAAAATAGAAGTTAAAATATGTGCGGACAGCATGGGTATAGCCTACTTTACTAAACTCAGGGTGCGAAGAAATCAGTGAAACACACAAAAAACAATTAATAATAATCATATAATTCAAAAGCAAAACTACATATATCTACAATAATTAATCTCTTAATGCAATCTGTGATTAGGCTTATTGATTAGGGGGATGACAGTTGCAGTGGAATTACCATTAATTAAAAGAAAGATTTGAACTGGGCTTGCTCCACGTTGTAAAAATAATTTGTATGTTCTAAAAAACGTTTTTGAAAATATAAGTTTCTGTTCCGTTACTTTATTGTCCAAACGAAAAACTTTATTTAAATTTATTTCCAATTTTGCAGATTTTAAAAAGCCTTAATCTTTGAAAACACAATAGAAAACATTCAACCTAAAGTTTTGTATAATATACCTCCTTCAAAAGTAAAATAATGTAAACGCAAAAAGCGTAAGATTGAAAACAGTCTTAAAACTCTCATACATTTCATAAAACTTTTTTGTAAGATATTCTTAAAAACGACAACGTTTAGGAGTATCCGACCAGGCGAGGGGTGCTTGGAAATGTCTTCCTCATTCCCATGCACTTCTCCTGATCAATGAACAAGCTGTTAGCCTTGACAGAAAGATCGTGTTCCAAAGACGCCTTGGTATGCACCAATCCTTGTAGGGTATCTTCTGCTTCACGTAAGCGTGATTTCAAAACATTGATAGTGTCGTCAATGGTCATCACTTCGCCTGCCAGTCTAAAGGGAAAAGACACATTGGAATTACGTTGGAAAGCATTTTTGATTTGGCTATAGCAAAATAAATATATTTATGTACTCATTTAGGCTATTTGACTTCGCATTAGCACATGTATTTTAGATTCTCAGATTTCGTAAATCCTCAGATGAGCTTTTTCGATATATTTCAAAATGTCTGCCCTTAATTCGAGATTAGGTTGCTGGGATATTTCAGCTGGCTAATTGTAGCTTTTGTTTTTCAAGTATTATACTTGCCTTAGTTGTGATGGATCTCTGCATAATTCAACATTTGGTCTCCTTGTTCGTTCGTCGAGACGAGTTTGAGCGACTCGCATTGGCGAATCTTTTTCAGCAATTGCCCTCTTAATATGAGCAATTGTTTGCTCGGTGGAGAACATTTCTTGCAGTGTCTAAAAAAACAAGAATATTCATTTTTACCATTCAATAACAAATCCATTTCGTGGTTCACGATTATATGATTATTTGCTTGTTTCAGCTCTTGCCTCTCACTTTAACCGACGACCCTTAAACGTGTTACTTGATGGAATAACTTACCTTAGCAAGATGCATTTGCAGCTTATTCTTTGCATCAGCCGTCTCAGCTATTCTATTTGTGAACGACACGTTGACATTGTTAAATTGCGTCCACATTTCGTTGCTGAAATGAAAAGAAATGTTTGTGTAATTTTACTATGTTAACTATACATTTAATCATCGATTATGTGCTATACAGTTTTAAATACGCAAATCTTATTTCTAACTGCAGCAGTTTGTTAGAGTAGTCTATGAAATATACAATCCATTCACTGAAAATATGTTAAAATGAACTTCAGCAATGAAAATTTGCACCGAATAGTTAGCTCATTCGGGTTGTCATACGATTTGTTTCAAACAAATATGGAATCACTGGTCTTTTATCATTTACCTGGTAATATTGAGTAGATTCTCAATATCATCTCGAAGTTTTGCAGATGCTGCTCGTTCGCTTTGAGATCGAAGAAGGTTATCATCGCTGAATTTAGCCCAAGTTTCTGGAACCGAGACGCTTAAAATGGATAAAAATAGTTGTACAACGTAGTTTCATACGGTATAGGCTGTTTACTGATTTAAAAACGGTTAAACTTACAATATACATAAAACCTGAATTCGGACCCAGTTTTCTCAAACTAATCTGGGTCTAATTTCGATTAGTGAAGACTTTTTACACGCAAATATTAAAAACTAATAAGAACTTAGAATTTTTTCTCACGTGGCGTCGACCTTTTCCACGCCCCGATGATAAGCAATGCCATCAGACGTGTTTCTCAACACATGGCATCTAGAGTCGATGCGCAGAGCACTGTACTTATCGCTGTGATCTCTTTCCAGTTCGTGCTGCGCAGCACGGTTGTTGCTGTCAAAGAAAAGTTAATCTCGTGTAGCTACTGTTTACATATATTTTGAAAATAGCCTTCATGTTAGATTTATCTAATAGAAAGGTTTTGATTTATTTAACAATTTTTTAACTCAACTTAAAGCGTAATCAAGTTGTCATTTTATTGTTAAATCAAATTTAACTTCATTTAAAGGTTTATTCAGACTGACCAATTAAGCATTTAAATTTCTTAAATTTCGTAAATCGTATTAAGACTCTTAGTAGTTCCGCAACAGTACTCGATAATTGTTCGACGTTAAGTAAAAAATACAACATTCTTATTGAGTGTATAATCTCGTACAGTTGGTGAATAGTGTTCAATGAAAACTGGCGTATGCCTAAATAGCACAAAATGTCGCTGATCCTAACGCCCTTGCTTCTTCAAGGAAAAATGATTAGTTTTGATAACATCGACCTATTAAATACTTGTTACCGAAAAAGTATTTATCTATCCGTAAAAGATTCCATTTGAAAGGGATTCCAAACCGTTTAAATGCCTCAGACAATAAGGTGTCACACGCGACAATAAAACCAACAATGGCTAGGGCCGGACAGCGTTTGTTTATTGTGATGAGCCAAAAGGTGATATTCGTTTGGCGAATTTGCTCCAGCGTGGAACAAGGAACACCTGATATCGAACAAAGAAAAAGAAAAACGAACATTCACGTCGCCTCCCAATTGAGGTTGCTATGGCGATTTCGCGAGCAGGAGGCATTTTGATATCATAATGACCTTTACGAATTATAGGTTGCAGATATGAATGTAAATTGTGGATTGATGGCGTTTTGTATAAAACCTAGCGCACAATATCACCAATGACAGAGATTTAATGCGTTTAATGTGACAAAATTTGTCAGAATTGCTCTCATGGTATATTTGCTGAGAATGTTTTCGATCAAAGGTTTTCCATTGCGGTATCATGACGTATTTAGTTGACAAGATGTTCACAATTTACCAGTCATTTCAATATTATATTTTCTCGTTTCAATGACACTTCAATACCATCTAAATCTACACCTGTCAAAAATAGTGCCTTTAAGGAAAAGTTAATTACAAGGGCATGAATTAATTATTTCTATAGTAGTTTCTTTCTCAACATTCGCAACATACATAGGTTAGAGTAATTGGGATAATTTAGTGCACGAAAGAGGTGAGATTGAAATATTAGGCAAATATTGTGTGAAATGTGGTTATACAACATGCCTTATATCCCAAAGAAAACTTGTAAAATAACTATTAGGCTATGGACGATTCTTTGATATAAATTAGTATCCCGCCATAACCACGATAAAGTGAGGCGTAGGCAATACCCAAAGCCGTAGTGATTGCAGTTGTGTTAATTATTTAATTTGTCAGACACAGGCCACATTACTTAAATTATTAATAGGGCCTATCTTTACATGTTTCTAACATATGACTCACGATAACTGTTGCACAGATTTGTCAATGTGACGTCTCATTCTTTCCTGGCAAGACTTGATGACGTCAACCTCCTGCAAAGACAAATGAGCATAAAAGATTCTTTTTTCTTGGAAAAGTACACCAGTCGACCATAGCAATGTTGTTCAATCTTGCGCAATGTAATATCAATTGGACACCAGAGCAAACATAAAATGAAATTAATTATTGATTTTCGATAGCCGATACCAGCCATTACCAATAAATAAAGATACTATAAAAAGGTGTTTTTCGTTAAGTCATAAAATCAACCGAGAACTTTCATCTGCTGAATGAACATATGTTTTTATACTTTATTTTGTTGTATATGAAACCAAATGCAGAATATTGAGTGATAAATATTTGTGTTAATATCAGCCGAAAACAGCTGTTCATCCCCACACATTTTTCATGTAAATTCGTAGCCAGCGGACGAACTGTTGATGAGTGAACAAGCATTTACGATGCGACGAGCCATGACTTATCAAAAAGTTACACAAACTCTCATGTACAACAAGATATGCTTTTGCTGAGGCGACGTAAAAAGGCATACCGTTGTCATGGAGACGAAACCACGGGACATAGTTTACTACGAAAGGTGGCAGCAGATTAGAGTGATGAAGCACCTCCTTGAGGCCATTATTCGCTTGCCCTGCTACCACTTGACAAATAAAAAAATCATTTATAGAAACCGCTGTGTCTGTACCGGCTTAGCAGACCAAAAGATAAGTACATGTAAGAGGTATTGAACTTCGCCATAACAGGCCCAGGCACGCGAAAGTGTACTGGACCGTAAGTAAGCTGCTGACAGCCGACTTGTTCATTTGATGATGTTTTCATGGCGGGGGACCGGGAACCGCTCAACTATTCTAAAAACGTCGGGACATCTAGATGGGGAGCTTATTTTGGTGTTTTACTGTATTTAAATGTCTAGACTGTTGAACAAGCAGGGTTAAAAAATTATTTCTCACCGGTTTTAAACAAAGTTTACCTTTAAAAGGTTCCTTTCCACGTCATCGTGCACAAGATCAATTCCAGCTCGTCGTTCGCGGTGGTACAAGCACTCTTGAGCAGTCTATCAATTGCAGTTATACAATTATTAAGCTGCTATCTCTAAACCATACCAGGAACTTGACATGACAAAAACTTGTTTTAAAATGGGCATTATTAACTACATAAAACATACTTACTTGAAGTGGACCTTCTGTTTCAGATAACGCTCGTTCCAACCGTTTCTTTACTTCAAGCAAAGCATTTGTCTCGGCGATTTGGTTTTCGATTTCATGCTGGATTTCCGACTTCCAGAAGGTGATATCACTGACCCTCTCGCCAAGATTTTTGCTCGTCTCCTGCTGGGTCCTGAAAGTTAGCTGATCCTTGTCCTGCACTAAGCGTGCCGTGTCCGCACGGAGACGTTCGGCACTGTTTCTCCAAGATTCCGAGGTCCTGTAGTTGGTTACATTGGACTTGAACCAGTCGTCCGGGGTATAACGAGTGAAGAGGGCGGTGCGGTTGCTGGCAGACAGGGGTGGAATTTTGTCCAGAGTCGACGGAAAGCTCCTTTGATACTTGCCGAGAGTGGGGTTAACTTGGGCGACCTTATAGTAAGTGCTGGGGCGCCATGGTAGACTGAGGGACTGGGTGAGGGCGTGGGGCGGTGCGTGGCTTTTGTAACTCGCCGTCATGGTGCTGATGGATGGGAGAAAGTTGTGTCCAACGGACTTCGGTCGGGTGTAAGTGGCAGTGAGTGTAGATCCGGCCATCTCCATCTTGACTTGTTGATCTGATCACGTTTTGTGTTCAGTATTCTAAGCAAATTTTACGAATAGAAAATGAATAAAAAATAGTTAAAACCATGCAAAAACCAACATATAAACCCAATACTTTGACAAGCAATGGCTTAAAATTGAAAGTAAAACTGAATTGAAACTCTAATTGTTGTAAAATTATTACAAGCTTTAAACCATACAAAATACGCCTCTTCATAAGTGTTTAGTTTTCTTTCTAAACCGTTCCTGCTTCTCTACGAAATTAGGTTCTCTTTTATTGTATAACACACGACAAACAGCGAAACCAACTTATCGCCGCATATTAGCTAATAGTAACAGCTATAAATCGTTGTTGCCAGCCTACATTGTAATACACTGCAACCGATTTCTAAATTAATTTTAGTGGTTTTCATTGAAGGATCGTATCTTATAAAGAATCGCAAAAATTTCATCACGCTTTCATTTATAAGTCTTCTTACAGTGAGAGACAAGATAAGCAAATGTTTGGGGATGGTTTGACTAAAATGATTTTAAGACCTTTAAAGATTCTCGGTAAATATTTGCACTCTTTTTGTTCCCCAGCCTTCTGTTTGTTGAAGTTCTCGACTTCAGGCCAACAATTGACGTTTAAAAGCCAAGTTTGCGAAAGTTGAAAAACCGCTGAGTGAGTTTACGTGATTAGACAAAAATTTCCTCGTTTGCTTGTCGGGACTAGTCAGAACAAACAGTTTAACACTCGTCACCATGTTGCCAAGGTTGCAACCGCATACCTTTAGCACAGATATGGAAGTTTGTCTTTTTGCTTCATTGGTTGTTTTAAAGTATGCATAAATCTTATAACGGAGTCATTTTCTGTTATTTGTTTAGTTTCTTTCCTAAAATGAAACATACAGTATCTGGCAATTTTGACAAAGCTGGTTGAATGTCAGTTCATTTTCAGTGGGAAGCTAACTTTCGTAAAAACGTAAAAATTTCAACGTGAAATTTTAATGTTATCCGCAATTTATTGAAGAGTGTAGGTCGTTAAGGGTGAACAGTATAGCTTAAAACTAAATAAAAAATTTACCGCACATTCACTCTACCTAGGATAGCTGAAAGTAAAAAGTTTTGAGCATGAGCTAGTAAAAAATTTCGAAATTACCCACGACTTATTGTAAATATAAATCGCAAAAATCTTGAAAAATTTGCACTTAAATTTGCTCCCACTGTATAAATACGAAAACAGCATTGCCTTGATTTGTATACCTTATTCCTATCTTTAACGTAACTGCCTAAAACTCTAAATTGTTTTACATAAAACAATTCTGGTGCAGCCTAACTTTATTGTTATCACCACATATCGACGAAAGTAAGGCTAATCCTAAACCGGGTTTAGTAATTTAACACGCTACCAAAACACAATT
Organism: Clavelina lepadiformis; assembly: GCF_947623445.1. NCBI lineage: Eukaryota > Metazoa > Chordata > Ascidiacea > Aplousobranchia > Clavelinidae > Clavelina > Clavelina lepadiformis. Next base: position 9,279,357 of record NC_135243.1, read on the forward strand.
TGACAAAAGCAAATAATAACCAGCCGGCACCGTGTTCACAATAGACTTCCTTTTCTTAAAGTTTGCCCACACTAAGTAGATATTTGCCCGTCCTTAGCTATTGATCTAAACCCGAAACAGATGGACTGAAGCAAGTCGTAACCCTATAAGCTGGTTGCTAGTGACGCCGGTATCGAGGCACAGGCTGACATTTCTCTCTTACTATTCTCTTTTATTCTGATACTTTGGCGCGCTCCCAGGCGGTATTTTACTCCGTTGTTTTTCTCCTTCATCTGAAGGTTAATTATAAACTCTCATCCAGTCGGCGTGGTGCTCATTTACAACACCATTACTTGTCGTTTTTATATCGTGTTAGTAACCAGGCCTCTTTCAAGCCGTAAATTGTGTGCTAATGTTCTGTTTAGTACATTGGACCTACAGAACAGGCAAACAAACAAGACAGGGACATACTGCGTTACACGTACCTTGTGTACAAGGCTATCAAACCCTGTTCATAACTGCAAAAATCCAATCAATTAATTAAATTATCGATCATTGAAAAGAAAATACTCAGCCCAAGAACAAAGAAAACTGTCTGGAAAAATAACCTTTCAATGTATACATTACGATACTATAAAATTACAAAAGGTTTTTGTCCAAAGGGAATCACTGCTTCGTTGTAGTTATACCATTACATAAATTAAACCTAAAGTTAATTAAAGTGTGTGCAGTTATAACTAAAAAAAAACACTTCAAATTTTGTTAAACTAAGAAATTATTAGAAATATAATAAATACATACATATATATAAGTGCAAAATTTACGGTAGTTTTCATAAGCTGAACATGTTTTTTACGTAAGCCCATGAAATTTTAAGGTAGAAAGGCTGGGTTGCTTAAGTAGTCTGACATTTTAAGGCTTAAATTTATCCTTAATCTGATGTTTTGAAATGATCAATTGCAAAAGATTAATTATAATATAAATAATAAATTACAATTATTACCAAAATTGATGTGAAAATAGTTGGCAGACAAATATGTGTACTTGCATGAATGGAGAATGGCGTTCTTAAAGAATTGACTAGAGCACTTTTCAAAGAAATCATATAAGAACTAGACTTAACTTGACTCGATATTTGAAATGAGTCGAGTCGTTTCATTTGGATTACATTTCAGCTTTGTGTCAGAATATATCTCTTTTTGATTAATTCGAACGCATTAAACTGAGAATAAAATGAATCTGCGTACGGAACAGCCGAATATAGAAAATTTTTCAAAATCTTAAATCTGTATCTTTCTTGTTGACAGAAGCAAGTGTGACTTAGTTTTTGATATCAACTGACTCGAGTCATTTCCTTTAAAAGACCCTATTCAACTTGAGTATTAGACGGCAAATGCCTTGTCTTGCGACTCGGTTACGAAGCTGGTTTATGCCGTAACAAATAAAAACACATACAGCGTATAGGCATAGCATATTCTTGCATTGGTATAGTTTATGCCGAAGCTTAAGCAAAATGGGCGTTTCCAAATAAAACAGATACTGTACCAAGTACAGTCAAACCTCTGAACACAACATCGATCTTTTATATATTGGGCGTAACAGTTAAAGTTTCACCGCTTTAGATAGCAAAGTGTGCAAACAGAATTAACTTTTTTGAGAATATTGTTTAACTGAGATTTTCACTTACAACGAAATGTGCATTAAAAGTTCCGAATTAAAAAATATTACTCTTCCGATTGCTCCTGCGTGTGATGCAAAGGTGGTTGCAACGGAAGTTTAAACAGAAGAAAAACCCGTAGGAAAAGTTCAGTTCATGTTTTGGGCCCAATCTTTTTATTTACATAAAAAATCGAAATAAAACAACAGATAACTGTGATCAAATATTGCCTACTGTGTCGCGTATTGAAAATATGAGTGGGGTCGTTATTTACATAGACAGAAGACTCACATCACTTAAAAGTACAAGCACACCACAGACACTACCATACATATGGTAATTTCATTAAAACAGCACACGAGCTGTCAAAAGCGTAGTTTGCGTCAATACGCTATTCTTGCAAGATTATATTTATTTATATGAGTCTGCGTTTAAAATATCATTGCTTGAATAACGTCTATCATATACCAAGTTTATTCAAGAAAGGGCTACAGCCGCAATCTAGCAATGTCCGACAGTTGGCTATTGACAGTCATCAAATTCATTCTAACGCATTTCGAAGCAAGGTTAGAGTTAGACAGTCATACACGATTGCCTACAAAGTAGTATACTGTACAGTATCACTTAAAAAACTTTTACAGCAGCGATCGAAATCACCAAAAATTCACTAATGGCTACGAAATAAAGGTATTTGTAATGCAATACAACGTGAAATTATACTAACTAATTCATACTAACAGCATAGGTTGAAAATCACGAAACGTAAGACGGGCGATGTAAACTTACGGCTTAAACTTGAAATGGCAAAAGGCGCCAACGATGCAACCCCTTTGAAAATTTGTTGTTAAACGTGCTTGTGACACTTTTTATGAGCTGGACTTGTCAACATATATAAGGATATCATAGTATAATAAAAACACACACTGTAGCTTAAAAACAACAAGCTTTTAAATGCTATGGGCGGTATGGTCTACTGCTAATTGAGCAGAATAAAAAGGGTTGTCCAAAATTGCGAAAAAACGTGTTACATGCGTTTCTTATGCCGGTTCACGTAACGCCACTTCCTAACAACAAACTATAACACGATCGTACAGCTTTACCTAATGGCGGCACGCAATCGCGGCATTATTAACTATGCTGGACACACGCATAGTATAGACATGTCTGATCAATCGAGATACGGGTTACTAAGAACATTCGGGCAGCAGTTATTGTATTGGTTTAAAACCGACGCTAATTTGATGTACAAGCTCTTATGACAAGGGTCTTTTGCCATCAGAACTCGTAGGTTTCATCGACCATGGCGATGGCCCAAGCGAACTTATCACGCTGCGTCTTGTTGTATACTTTTTCTATTGGCACCGTGTATTTCTTGCACCTGCAAAATTACAGGGATTTTATTTACTTAGGAAAATAACATAAAACGTATTAGGCTTATATAATATATATAATTAAATTTAAAGGTTACAAAACCGTTTCAAACGTTATACAACACAGTTACGATAATAGCAAAGAAGGAAAAATAGCATTGAAATCCTTAGTCACACTACTTACCACGCTACTGTGATCCTTGGATCAAGATAATTAAGCTTGGACGTCCCAAGAGCGATTTCTTTGTTCTCCTCCTATAATATTGGTTTCAGTTTATCTCTGATAAGGTTTCGAAGTAAGAGTAACACAGGCATTACTGAATTACGACTTGATTGTGTCAACCTAAGCCAGATTACTTCAACTTTCTTCATTTTTAGCATGCTGTAATGAACTCAATCGGTGGATGCACTAGGTTATGTACGGTTATGAGACTTTAAACACTCCTTATAAGCATATGTGGTTGTAATTTGCACAAACCTTATCTGTGGCTTGAACTTCCAACTTCATGAGTTGCTCTTGCAGACGTTCAACTTTCTTCTTCTTCGCCTCGTAAGTTTTCCTCTTGCCTTCAGTCTTGAGATGTTTATAATCAGACTTGGCGCTCTTTAGATCTTGTTTCGCATCCAGAATGTCATTTTGTTTCTTCTCGATCTTAATTAGGCATATTTTAAAACGGTGAAAATTTGGTGGATGTAAAACCGAACTCAATGCATGTTAGAGTTAGAGAAGAATCAAAAATAAAAGTTAAGTTTCAGAGTGCCAACCTATATCTTGTTTGTTATTTTGCTTTTTGTGATAACTTATAATTTAGTGTAACTAATAATTTTCACCACTTATACAAAGTAATATAAATAAATGATGATTCATAAAAGAATTGATGACACAACAAGTAAAACCATAATTATCAAATGTTGCGTTGCTAATAAATATCGATTAATGTTAGTGGAAGTTAAAACCATGGCTGAGATTAACCTTTTCGTTCATTCTACCCATTTGCTCATTGAAGTTTTTCGGGGCGGCACGTTGATGGTTACATAGCAGTGCAACGGCTCTGTTTGCTCGATTGTAAGAAAGCAACCTCGATGCAACGTTGTCATCATCAGCTGGTGCGTAAATCACACGTTAAATATATGTTGTACTGATAAAGCCAGCTTAACGCTTAAAACAGCTTACAAAAGAAAGAGTCAACTATTATAGCAATTTACCACTACATATACCAAATTACCACGGGTAATTAATAGCGGAAAGGGAAACAAACATGACCGAATATAATTATTAACCACTGCCACAACTTTTGTATAGAACATAATAGCCTACTCATTTTTCTAGAACTGTGAGTATTGACAATGGTTTTTGCAATGTTCAGGATAATACCAATGTGTATTATCCTGAACATTCAGTTGGCAATTACGCTCAAGCCTCGGTCGCTAAAGTCCTTATACTTCTAATCTAAAGCAAGATTGTTAGTGTGTTCCCAACTTACTAACAACTTACGCTCAGTAAGCTCAAGAAGTTGATTTTGCAATGTAATCGAAGCATTATATGTTCGGAAGACCTTTGCTGTGAGTCCATCCATCAATGAATTAAGGTACTTGTTCAATGTTCCTGTCTGTATGACACAAAAATGTTAGTAGTTATCTTCAAGGAGGTGGCAATTTGATTTCAAACGAGTACGTGTCGCACTTGAAATTGTACGTTTGAGTGTTACTTGTTATATTAGTCAAAGAAACGTTTTCTGTCTAGATAGAAAATACATTACATATATGTTAATTATGTTTACATTGCTCATCCACTATGTCAGTGTTGAATTAGTTCAATGTACTTACATTCAAACGATCAAACAGATCATCTGCACCTTCTTTGTTCTCAGTAAAAAGCACAAGGTTTTTGAACACCTAAAAATAATTTCTGTAAGTATTGCATAAAGAACTTATGCAACATCATCTGAATACTCTATAGCAATCTGTATCATTTCAACTCTCAAGCAAACAATGAAAGAATTTACCTGTTTCAGCACTGGAACTTTGTTGTAATATCGGATAGAATCTTTCCCAAGGAAATCAAACTCCACAACATAATCTTTATTATCGAGGTGCTTGTGAAGTTTGATATGTTCGCATCTTAGCGAACAGCAACCAACGGTATCTGCTGATTCGCCATCTTCTTTTTCATTGCCGGCTCTCAAAGCAAGCTGTCAAAAAGAGTAAAATTGTTGGGGATTTGCATGCACAATTGTACAAACCTTCACTGGAATAACTTTTAATAGAAAAGTATCACACAGACTGAAATTTAATGGTAATTCTAGGATTTTACGAAAATCTTGTCGAGTTGGTTTTGGGATATAAGTCTAAAATAAAACATTGCCAAAATGTTGTAGTTGGGATTCTTATTACACGATTCAAATAACTCCGGCATTGGAATTAAATGACTTAACTATAATATGAAAACTTTTATTTATAAGTTTAATTGTTTGCGATTACCCATTCCATTTATCAAGTTATTATTCATACCAGGAAGTATGTTATGTCATATTATCATTAAAATTAGCAAAGTATTCCTTGTAATCAATATATTACATATCAACAAGGTAGAAATTGTAGTAGTCCTTGAGGTGTGGGTCAAATTTTACCTTGTCAATGAAGTAAAGTGCAACAGCTCTTTGCCTTATCATCATCTCAGCACTTTTCAGGTCTCTCATATAATCTTCTTGAATGCGATCGACGCAGGATTTCAAGTTGCGTGCGGTTTCATATTTCTGCCAATCTTTTTCACCCTATGTTAAAGCATAACTGTAGATAGCATTGATTATACAAAAACACAAAAGCTGTCGCTATGAAACGAGCAACAGCCAATACAGACCGTTCATAACTGTGTTTATAATAAATTTTACAATCAACTGTCACAAATATATCGCTATCACCATGATGTGCTTTGCTGTTATATGCAGTTACGTGAAACACTACTGTATATGTATGGCAGTCATGACAATACTGTTTGTGGTTACCTTTACTCTTGAGCTGGGATTCAACATAATGTACTTGTTCTGCCCCTGCACATTTTCTGTCCATGATACCAGCCACGTAACAGTGTTGTCATGACGAACCTCTTTCCATTTATGCCCTGGTGGGGGCCGGGGGATCTTTGAGTCTCTGGAAAGACCACGAATATTTGGTACATGATTATAACTTCTTTGGCTTCCAGCATTGACACTGCACAATGGTTCATTAGCACAGTACCAGTAACATACAACAACAACACTCCTGTTTAGTATGAGTAGTAAAAGTGAGCAGAAAACGACAGCTGGGAGTAAAATCACTTTTTGATGAACTCTTATTAACTATAAACATAAAAAGTAAACTATTGCAGTACTTGCTACAGTTAATCGTGACGTTTTCTGGTATGATCCTTTTCTTTAATTTTCCCATTTTTGGATGGTTTCCTCTGCCTCTAAATAAACCGGGAGGTTCTAGTTTAAAATTCCCTATTTTTTCTCTATGACCGTCCCAACTGCAAAAGCCATATTCTTCTATAAGTGCCTCATTCTTTTTCTTTTCCTCCTAAATTAAAATGTAGTAAAATTACAAGCTAATGCACAGTGCTGTAACCAAGTCATTTTTTTAAGACTCAAGTCAAGTCAAGTTAAAATATAATGCAAGCCAAGTAAAGTGATGCCATTGGCTATACCTTTAACCGATCGTTCGCATCGAAATCAAATGTCGGTAATTCAGTTGATCAATAAATTAACATCTAAGATTTAATGACTTGCTAAGTTACATTCCGAGACACGGGTCAAGTCAAGTCATTTCAAGCATTGACTCGAGTAAAGTCAAGTAAATTAAAAACATGACTCGAGTCATTACAACACTGCTAATGCATGGTAAAAGCAATTGGAATGTAACATGCAGTTTTCGGAACAATATTAAAGACAGGAAACCGTAATAATTTTTTTCCCATAATTTATTTAAGTTCTATTTTTAAGCTACACAACTGAGGTGGATTAAATCAATGAGTGAACATGTATGAAACCGACCTGTTTCTCTTCTTTTGAACGCGCCTTCCTCTCCTCCGATTTCATTTGAAAATAGTTGAAAACTGAACTGAAGTCACATTTTCCTAGGTCTGTTATTGTAGTTTTTTCTGTCTTGCTCATTGTCTGGTTTACAGTGATAAAAATAAATTAGAATATGTAAGTATGTTAAACCAAATATATTTATCAGTTATCACTAATAATAAAATCCATAAATAGCATACAACATCCATAAATACTGCAACAACTACTAAAGTGCAAAAAGGAAACTTCCAAAATGTCGGCTATGATGGTTTCCTCAAATAATTGCTAATACATTTTACCCAAGTTAGCACTGGATTTACTAATTTACCTTTCTCCAATCACTAAAGAAATTTTTGTTAAAATCTTTTTTTGATGTATAATCATGATTTAGCATTTTTGCATAGAATGTCATTACTTCTTCCGATTCAGGTTGAAGCTTCATCACTTCACCTGTGAAAAAATATTAGTTTCTGTTTTGTTTTTTTTTCACTTACAACATACACCACATTATTTCCTGGAAAAAATTAATCCTGATGTAGGGAAAATGTAGAAAATAATTTTCTAAACATCATCTTACCATCATATTTAAAGTGTATATTATGAGGTAGGGGCTCATATGGAGGAGCAAAAACTGGGCCTTTATGTTCTAGAAATTTCCATTTTACCCCACTGTCCTTGCCCTGGTCTGCCTCTTCCCACCATTTCCACTTTTCAGCTGGATCCTCTTTTTTCACTTTCTGAACATGGAACAAAATAAAATAGTATTGAATGAAGCTAAATATGAACAAAAGTATGGTAAATAATTTTTTTGACTTTCACATACTGCAGTTTTACAGCTTGAAATAGTAGCAATGCAATTTCACTAAAATAATAACTTAAAGTAATTTTTGTAATTATTATAAATAGTTTACACCTACTAATTCATGTATATATATTTTTTCGTTTGTGTTAATTATTCTTTTTTACAGAATAAACATTGATGCTATATTTTTGTTTGAACAGTTTCATTTAATATCTTTATAAATTTAACAACCACAACACCTTTGCCTTAATTGGGGAACCTTCCGGATCTGGCTTTATTGATCTTTTCTGAAATAAATTTAACAATAATATATATGCATTCTACAAAAAGGTTTTCAACTCAGTTTCACTTAATTCAAAATTGCCTATTAAAAAAGATGGATACGTTTATGGTCCCTAGGGCGTAAATAACACTCGTTATTTCGAAATTAATCAAAAATTCATTCACATTCATCCACTCACTTCCCCTTCAGCATGCCGCTTCTTTGCCTTTTTCTTTGCCCTAAAATTCCAGTAAATTATAAATTACTGCAATTTAATGAAAGCATTTGTTCTTAATGAAACATAAACATAGTAAAACTAAATATATACTGTATATTATAAAATTATTGCATTAAAAATAAGTGTGCCGGGTAAGCTTTGTTTGGGGTATATACATTTTATAACATATAAATGTAACAATAAAATGTTAGAAAGAAGTTTCCTACAATGACTCTGCGCAAGAAATAATCAACTACAAACAAACAAAATTACTTGTTTCTCAAAAATACAATTTATTGTGACATGGAAAATTATTCAATAATTAAGAAAAAAAAGTTTTTTCATCATTTTTATACCTTTCCCCTGGCTCTGCATCAAAATGTCGTTTTTCTGCCTTGGGCTAAAAAAAGCAAATAACATTTGTATATATTTTTAGTTAATAAAAATGAATTTCGTAACAAAACCTTGGTAAAATGAGCAGAGTTCAGTAGTTATCTCACCGATGACAACGTTGACTTTTCCTTCTTCACCCGAACAGCGCTGTGAAAATAATGAAGGGATTGAGTCGAGTACCGAGAAAACATGAAGTTTCCAAGATGAAATAATGAGTGATATATCTTATTCAGCATTGTAGAAGACCAACTTTTGACGTAAGTCACTGTTCTGTACTCACGACGAATGCAATAATCCACTGCTCTTTATAATGAGGCTATTGCTTTTACACTATGTATTAACTGGGACAAGAATGAAGTAAAAGAAATGTATCTAGACATTGTAGATTTACCACAACAGTTTTCAGAGCTATCAATGACCCCCTTTTACCAAATGCAAATTGGTCGAGATTTGTTCACAAATTCTTTGAAAAATCATTTAACACTAGATTTACCGGTGCGATCATTTTGACCGTTTTTGATTTTTAATCGTTTATATCTCTGCTTAGGTAACTGTTAGAATATTGAAACTTCCTGACTTTTCCAAAGTCTTAGTCCCCTTCTAGCATGTAAATTTTTATTACATTACAATAAGCACAGTGGGGGATGGGAAGCGATTTACCTTAAATTACCGCCAACGGTCATTTTGACCGTAAATCAACTTCTAATTCCTCCACGATTAAAATTGCCTTTACCGCCTACCAGTAAGTGAACTGAAAGCTTTTATCTCCTTGCTGTACGTGCAAGGAGCATTGTGTGGAAAGAACTGACCAGTCCTTGAATTTTGGGATAAAAATTGGGGAGTACCCTTTTTCCAGCAACGATGGGCTGAAATCGCTTTTACGAAATCATGAGATTTCTTCGATTTGAGATGCAGAGAACAAGACTGTCTTGACTCCAAACGGATAAATTTGCTTTGATTTCTGATTGGCTCCGCATATCCGCATTCTGATTTGCTGATTATTTGGAATAAGTTTGTTGAAAACTGTATCAACTGCTACAAACCAAGAGAAAATATCACAGCGGACGAACAATTATTCCCAACTGAAGCCTGCTGCAGATTTACATAGTCATATTTACATTTACCAACAAGCCGGACAAATTCATTACCAAATTTTGGCTAGTTGTTTATGTAGATTCCAAATATATACTGAACGCAAGAAAACAAACCACAGACGCAAAGCGTGTCTGAGAGTGTGGTAATGAAGGTATTGAGCCATACTTGGGAAAAGGAAGAAACGCCAGAACTGACAACTTTTTTCACCTCGACACGGAGCTCCGGAAAAAAAGACGTCACTTGTCGGGACCCTGAACAAAATCCGAAAAGAAATTCCGCCACTGGTAAAAACTTTACAGCAGAGTAGATATTCCAGCAAGCTCTTGCAAAAGAAAAACGACAACAACCAAACCTCAGCCTTGACAGTTTACCAGTGCAAACAAAAGAAGAACGTTTGTATTCTTAGCACACTTCACACATCTGTTATGGTCGACACAACAACAAAAAAGAAACCGGAAACTGTTACATTCTACAACAAAACTAAATGCGGTGTTGATGTTGCTGACCAGATGGCATGACAATACACAGTGAAGGCAGGTACATGGCGGTGGACGTTAGCTGTCTTTCACAATATGTTGGATCTTGCTTGTATCAACGCCTATGTTTTGTACAAGAAGAAAACTGGAGATAGTATCTCGAGAAGGAAGTTTATGTTTCAGCTCGCTACTAAACTAAGACAAGCTCATGTTCATGGAACGACAGCTCCACCAGCCACAGTTTTTCCCCCGCTATCCAACAATTTTAATCAAAATTTGATGGTTGACGGAAGCAGAAAGCAATGTCAAATTAATGTAAACTGGATGCTGTAGATTAGTTTGTGGAAAGTGTTCAAGTTGTGTGAAAGTTGAATGTGGGGATTGTGCTGAGCGCTGCTAATTTCTTTGTTCTTGTACGCTTTTGAATAGGTGCTTGTGGTCCACGTAACAAGCAGTATGATGAAAAATAACTGTTTGTTGTTTATAGCTTATTTTAAAGTTAATTGTTTTTCATTCAATTTTAGTTGTAAATACAACAAAAAATTTCCTCTACGCAGCTAAAAAGCAGGTTGAAGGCCTACAATGCAATTCGGAGACAGGGCCTATGCAGTATATTTCTGGACATGATATTATAATGGAGCCTACAGCGTATCAAACTCACACTTACAAAGATTTCAGTCTTTCAAAAGTTAAAAGAAACTTGTAGCATAAAATAAAGTTAAATTATTAAGAATTTTTTTTCTTTATTGAACAAACGGTCATTTTGACCGCTAGCGGTAATTCTAGTTAGGTACACAACGAGGTAATTCTAGTGTTAAACATGTTTATCGCAGGTTTTGGTGGGGAAAAAAAGTTAATGATGTAAAATCAAATTGGCATGAAATCCAGACCATATTTCTTTTGTATACTCGTATGAAGCATCGCATGACATTACAACATCAAAAAAAATTATTGTAAAAAAGTAGGCTGTTTACTAAAATCGGAATTCTGCGTAGATGAACACAACTTTCGTCACAACCAAATACAACAGTAAGTTAAACAATCCAGCTTGATACATACAAATCCACTTACTCTCCAGTGTGATTGATACTTTCCCGATGCTCATGCTTGATCTTGATTGGGCGTCCATCAGGACCGATTTTAGGTTTGCCATCTGGACCCAAGATATATTTCTTTTTATGTTTGTGCTACAAAACAGGACGAAAACTTTAGCAGTTTTAGTGGAAAATATAATATAAAGCAGTTGAAATTTATATAAATTTACTTAAAGCCAAAGGTAACAACCTTAACATCAGTTAATTTATTTTCAAAGCATGGATATAGAAACAAAACAGTATATATATAACCAAAATACTTTAACATATACAAACTATATACTTTTGTATCGAAATCTTTGAACAGACTGTAAAACTATTGCTTATTTGAATCAATACAACAGCTTGCGGAAACCATATCGGCGGATAACGATATGAACTGAATCTACGCAATGTGGTAATATTCAGTAGAACCTTTCCGAGTTACTGTCAGGGTGGCAAGATATTTTTCATCGCCGATACTTAACAATGGAAATTGTTGACCAACTTTGATTCTTTTTTTAAATTACAAGTGTTCTGCTCATTGGATTGCAAAGATTTCGCTCAAGTGAGTAGCATATGAATTCCTTTGTGTGATCAAAAAAAAAGACATGATGCTGAATTCTCACTTTACAGCAGTTTGAATCCTACACACTGGACTTGTTTGATATGAAGTCATGTTACATGGTTAGTGTAGCATGCGACGTAAAATGCTTAAGAGTTTGAGTGGGAAAGTGGGTCAACAAATTCCATTGTTAAGCATAGGCAATGGTAAAAAAACTTGCCACGAAAAAGAATAGCGGCAGTAACTCGGTCTATTAGCCGTTTTGATCAATAAAACCCATGTGCCTGACTGCAGAGCATGGCAGTTTTCGCCGAGATTTCGAAGGTGCAGAAGCAAAACTTTGGTGTGAACCGCAACTCGTGGCCCAAGTGCATCCGGCGTTTGTAGGCCAGGTGCAGCATTTTATAATAGAAAACAGAAAAGGGGAGTTTTTTCAGAGAGATGTCTTTTCTCCCGGTGGGCAATACCGATGCGGTCAAGAAATCTTGGGTCTGTGCTCCTGCCATACTCTGCAGTCCGGCACATTTGAAACCAATACAGTGACTCCTATGGTACCTTGTGATGCTTTTCTTTGTGAGATGAAATTCCATTATGTGATGAATTCATTTCCATTTTGGTGAAGTTTAAGTGAAATGAAGTTGGGCTAGTATGGTACAATAGAAACAAAGCTAAATTTTTCAGCAAAAACATACATTTTGATCGTGATAAACATGCAGCACTTACCTATGACACAACACAACATGGCCTTAACTAGAAAATGCTCTATTGACATTATTAACAAAACTACCCGACAACCAATTTGAATATTTTGCTTTTCTTCCTTGTGTATTTGTATAATGGTGGTCCGGTTCTAATGTATAAGTGCACAACCAGAAAACCTCACGGTTTGAGCAGCTGGGGTCTAATTTTCAAAGGCATCATGTGGTTGAGCACTTGTATACTAGACCCGACAGTACAAGGGTAATTGACTAGCCTAATATCAGTGCCATAAAAAAGTTTTAAGTACTAGCCATAAACACTCCGAAAACTTGGCTACAAGGTATATTAAACGTCAACTTCTTACCAGTAAAGAATCCTTAGTAGTTGATTTAGATATACCAAACGTGGTACGAATTTATGGACATCCCAACACAACAGACTTTAAATGAGTTCCGAAACGTAACCTACCGTTAGCTCAACAAACTGAAAGCTTCGCAAAGATTAAGTCCAAGAATAGACGTTTGCGCATGCGCAGGCACTTCATTTTTTCACTGCATTGACTCGAGGTTTCCTTTCAACAAGTGGGATTTCACAAAGCCGTCTCCAGCACGTGGCGTTGATGGTATGAAGGATATTGGTTAAACCTATCCAATTATTGCAGTAAAATAAAAAGTGTGTTTTTGTTATACTTTGATAATTTTTTTCAGCCCGTGTATAGAAGCACATACTCAGAGGACTTAAAATGCTTTTATTTCACAGTTAACTTTTCAACAATACCTCTGCTTGTGATGCAATAATGGCTTCAGTAAAGTAATACCTTGCAAACTTTTATATTTTAGATTAATTGTTCATCACGCTTACGTACAAGCCAAATTTAAGGCTGTGTGAGTAAATGATCTAGATGTTATACAACTTAGAGGTAGATTTTATAGAGATGATGTAGATGTTATACTACTGAGAGGCTTACACTCTGCTGTTTATTGTTGCTTACCTGTACCAACTTTATGGTGCATGCGATTTCGAAGAGTGTTTTTTTATGGCGCTCTTCATCAATTACTTTATTAAAGTTGATGGTGGCTGAACTGTGTTAACCCAAGTTTATTGCAAAATAAAAAACAAGATATAAATTGGCACTCTGAAGGCTAACTTCGTTTTTGGTTTTCCTACACGAGCTTTCGCAAGCATAGCTTGCTTCTTCAGGTGTATTACGAAAATGACAGCATTCAAAAATAAAGTAGGCTGCTTTATTAAAATGCATCATATTTTACAGTATCAAGTTAATTACGGTCTTTTAAGCGTCCTTAAACTAGGCCCACTTGGTAAACAATCTCTAAAATTGTTGATTTTTTCATCTTGCGTAATAATCGCGCCGTTAAACGTAGCGACTACCCAGGAATCGTGTGCTGTGACGTCATCCACACATATTGCGCAAGAAAACGCGGTTTCGTGTGAACGGGGAAGCGGGGATATCAGTTGCCTTATGGACCTTAGAAAGTAGTGTTGAAGTGGGAGGTTAGTGTAGAAGGTCGGGGAGGAGTACACTTGTATTGCCGATTTAACTATTCATGCATATAACGAATAGGTACTGTATACAACCATTGTATCTGTTCGTTTTTACTTCATTTAAGTGGTGCTGGGAACCGAGAACAGGTTTTCTCTAGCCTAACAGTTTAGAGAACGTTCAGACTGTTTGGGGCAGTACTGACAGTAGCAAGCATGATACTGTTACAATACTTATAAACTTGAGAAAGGATAAAATAACTGTGGTCAGCCAAACATTACGACAGTAACGGAAAGAACGACGTTTGATGTCGTTGTGTTGAATGAAACTTTACAGACACTGTGGTGCTATTACATTTCCCAAACCGAAGGTCTCGAAGTACATTGTATCGTGCTTGACTTCGAAGTACTAGTATCACTGACATGAAAGACTTTTTGTAAAATACTGGTACACTATTCACGGAACTGCCTTCAAATATTTCAGATTTTCACTGGAGCGTCTGACATATATCAGCACAGGCTTAATCTGATAATGGCTAAATGGTCAAGTATTTTACATCATTTCAAAGTAACGGCATACAAGTGTATAGGCTTCAACGAAATTAAAACATTAGGTTTTATTCTTTATCATACAAACCATATCATTGATGAGATGAATAGACACAGACTTAAATGATTGGTATATAACTGTGGGATTAGATAAAACAATAATACAAATTTATATCCAGTTGATGCTGTTTATTTCACTTGCACTGGATTGTTAACACATCTAGATTAGTAATTCATTGTTTTATTCTCTTATCCCACTGCTTCCGATCGTTCCTTCAAAACAGTTAACATTTTATTATTGCAAATATGGTTGTTGTTGTAACGGAACCCAAGGTCTTGTTCCTGTTTAAAGTCAGCTTGTGCAAAACAATAAAATAAAAGCGGCAGCTCAATCAATCATATTTTTTGTCAAAAGCGGTGGGGACAGTAGAATCAAGTCAATTGTTAACAGCATGCGCTATTGAACAAGAAAAAGAGACAAAATCGAAAAGGCTTTAAAACTTGCACAAAAATAATTCAGAAAAAATGCTGGTAACAACTATCATGACCACTAAACTCACAAAACCTAATTTACAAAAGTCAAGTTAAGCAAACAAGCACGTGATGTGTTCAAGCAACAAATGGTTGACAAATTACTTTGGAATATATGATGATAATACTGTTAATAACACATGACTATCTTATTCAAGATGTATTGCTATATAACATCATATGTTTTGTTGAAATAGGTTGTTAAGTTGCTAACTAAAAAAGTTGCTGTGCATAAGGTTAATTTTTGCGTCTTATCTTTTAGTTTATGTAGATTGATTTTTGTGCAAAAATATGACGTAATAACATATTAAATTATTAATGTTTATAAGAATAAAAACAATTCAGTCATAAACAATGATTGACTTTGTTTGTTTATTGTTACGGTTAATCTGCATTTTGTAAACAAAGATCATAAGTAGAAAAAAGAACGTTTTGTCATACCGGTACTGAAATGAATCCAAAATTTTGAATTCTGGAACTAAATTATCCAAGATACAATTTTTGTCCTGTATTAATAGTTGCTTTTTAGGAAAAAGCACCCGTAAAACGATAATTGTATTGAATTATCTGGGTAGTATATTGCGGAACATATGAATGTGTTCATAATTATAATGTAAGAGCAAGCTCCATGTTACCAGTGCGTTTAATTTAAGACATTTTGTTATGAGAGCCATACTGACAGTAATTGTTGACCACTGACGTAAGTAAAATGCTGTCTGCAAAGATTTAATTAGAGGCTGTTACATGGCAACTTATGTTATTCTAATGCCACACCATTCCAGTAGGTTCCATATTGTACTCTGGCACTTGTATTTAGCTGTCACTTTATGTTAAGCGTTTATTACAAGCGTTTTATGATGTTTTACATTGATTATATGTTTCCGTCTAATTAAGTATGCTTTAGACATTGCTGTTTGGACAAAAAAAGATGGTACATAGTATATACAACTAATGGTAATGTCATTATTAAGACGATTTCTAATTTTATTGCCAACATAACCAACTGCTGAGAACGCACGTTCGGCCTCAACTGATGTAAGTTTCATGGTTTTCAGGGCTCCATACAGTTTTTAGTTACATAACTTTAAATAGTTAGTACGTTAGCTCCATATATTAGTTTTGCAGTATGAAAAGTTTTGCCAGACTTCAGACTTTCTCTGTGAACTTCTATCCTCAAAATTTGATACTTTGATTAAAATTTGCCAGAACCAGCATATGGATACAGTTTGACTAAAATCTGATACACAAGGTCCAAGCCCGTGCGATAAAAGCGATTATTCAGCCATTGTTACCCAATAGGTCGCATGACAATACTATGAAAACACTTTGTGCCGAATGTAAGTGGCCAGCTACTGTGAAACTGTTTTCAACAAATTTAATCCACATATCAAGCAGTATTGAACTGCCAAATCATTAACTCAGAATTCTTGGGATTTCAAGACAAAAAGTTCTAAAATCTATATATAAGATGGTTAAAATCCTTTATAAAATGGCTAAAATCCCAGGGAATTGGGAGTAGGATTTCCCGGGGTCCCAACCCTAGACCTAATTTGACATGAACGTAACATTTCAACAGTTGCGTATACAGGATGACATTAATGTATGTGTTTTGTGGTTTGAAAAGTAAAAGGCAATGGTTGGTTAATTTTCAAATCTGAGAAGCATTTATGTGACGTCCTTTGCAAATTCGTATCTCTGCTCCCACTAAGAACGCTGAAATATTGACATCCTTTAACTGCCCATTTTTATTCCAATCATGCCTGTTTTGCTAATATCGCTTAAAGAGGTGTGGCCAACTCACACCCCTAATGGTGATAAGGGTTTTCAAGTTATATAGTACTGACCTGTGTAAACTTTGCGATTGTGGTACGTCTTAAATCGTAGCAGCAGTTGTGTTTAATTTAATTTTCAGACTTTAGGCAATCTTTATCATACTGCTTAGCATTTTCACTTACAAAATGAATTTTACTGCCAATGCATTTGATAATGATCTTCACTACCTTCATTACGTTTTAGGCAATCTTTACTTATAGTAGGCCTAAGTTCCATGGTCGCTTGTTAACTTTTTAGTGCATTACCCTCAGTGAAAAAAGTTTGGACACTCCTGTCATATATGAAGTAATGAAAAAGTTAAATAATGAAATATACCAAGGTTGTTGCATCATGTCATGTCTTGCTTTGTTTTACAACAACCCTGAGCTAAGTATTAAACTCATTCGATGCCAGTGCCACTGCGAGTATTATTTTGCTAGGTGGAACATGACAAGTGAGAAAAAGCTTATATTTTTTCTATGTGTGTGTGCTGAGCGTATTGTTTAGGTTGAGGGCTGTTGTTGATTAATTATTGCTTGATGGATTGTTCACTAATCTGACTCCATTGATAGTGCATTCATTAACCCCTGATAGCCTAGTTAAGCGTCACAGTACCAGAACCAAACTGTCAAAGTCCTGAATAATTTAATTATTTATTATTGGTTCTCAACAAAACGGTTACTGTTTTCAGAGCACAGAATAAAGCTGCATTCGATAGACTGTAAATGACAGACTGCAATATCAGACTGACGAGTTAAGCGCTGTAGTACGTATGACGTAATTCGAAAGTAATTAAAACCAGGTCGTGTATACTAAATACGGTCAAAATATAGTACAGCGCTTGTTGTTAAACACACGAAATAGAACACAAATAACATTATAATATCATCCGATCTGCAGGAGAATTCCGTAGGAATAAGGGCTAATTATGACAATTAACACATGTGTATACGTATATGTAGTATGCTATTTGCCACAATAGTGTTGTTACCAAACGGTTCTGGATTTCCGGTGACTTTACTTAAATAGCAGCATGTTGCTACACTTCATGCTTATTTGTCTGCTTATTCAAACTGACGCAGTATTTGTCATAGTTTGACACGTTTGTTTTCTAAATCCGAGAATTCTAAATCCGAATTCGGCAATTAGATTATGAATATTCGAGGAATGAAGGTTCAAATTTTAGCATTACAGTTTGTAAGAGATTGCACCTTCAACTGAAAGTTTGGAACTCCCCTGGCTTTTTCGCTCATGAATAACTGACACTGAGTAAACCAAAGATAAACATAAGCACTTTGAACAACAAGCTTGCACAACTAGTGTTCTGATTTCAGTTGTTGGTAAGATTAATCTGTGCCTTACATACTATTCGTGAGGTAGTTTGATGTGAAACTTTCAAGATGCAAGGCAAGATTTTTGTCGATTTGAACTGGGCTTATTTAATAGCATGTTTTATCAAATTGCTTTGTTTTTTCAGTCCAGCTTTATTGTATTGTTTTACAAACCAACATGGCTGGTGTGTTTGACATTGATTTAGACACTGAAGTTTTGTCTGACAACGACTTGGAGGATAACTGTGAATTTGGCGATGAAAATATCACTGATTCATTTATGAATGAAGAAGATGTAGAAAGAATTGACCTGCTTGAAGAAATGGTAAATAAGGGACCAGAAAAGTTAGGTCCCAAGTGCTTCGATCTGCTGAAAGTGCTTGGAAAGGGTGGATACGGAAAAGTGTTTCAAGTGCGTAAAATAACAGAGCCGGATAACGGTCGTATTTTTGCTATGAAAGTTTTGAAAAAAGCTTCAATTGTAAGAAATCAGAAGGACACAGCTCACACCAAAGCTGAACGTAACATCTTAGAAGATGTGAAACATCCTTTTATTGTAGACCTGAAATATGCTTTTCAAACAGATGGCAAGTTGTACCTTATTTTAGAATACTTGAGCGGCGGTGAGCTTTTCATGCATTTAGAACGTGAAGGCATCTTTATGGAGGACATGGCTTGTTTTTACCTTGCAGAGATTAGCATGGCTTTGGGACATTTGCACAGCAAAGGTATTATTTACAGGGACTTGAAGCCTGAAAACATCCTTTTAGACATGGATGGCCACATTAAGCTTACGGACTTTGGTTTGTGCAAAGAGTCGGTTGATGATGGTTCTGTGACCCATACTTTTTGTGGCACAATCGAGTACATGGCTCCGGAAGTTCTGACACGCTCTGGTCATAACAAGGCTGTTGATTGGTGGAGTTTAGGAGCACTTATGTTTGACATGCTTAATGGTGCGCCACCTTTCACTGCGGAGAACAGGAAAAAAACTATAGAGAAGGTGCTGAGAGGGAAGTTAACATTGCCTCCCTATCTTACTGTGGAAGCTAAAGACATCTTGAAGAAGCTTCTAAAACGGCATTCACAGTCTAGGCTTGGTGCTGGCCCGGATGATGATCTTGCTGTTCGAAGGCACCCTTTTTTCAGGCACATAAACTGGGATGACCTTCTTGCTCGAAAGGTTGAACCTCCTTTCAAGCCTCCATTAAAAAATGAAGAAGATGTTAGTTTGTTCGACACCAAGTTCACCAAGCAGATTCCAGTTGACAGCCCGGATAATTGTCCACTTTCAGAAAGTGCCAACCAGATTTTCAAGGGCTTCACGTATGTGGCACCATCTGTTCTTGAAAGTATCAGTGAGCAGTTCGAAATTCGCAAAGTTCGTTCTCCGAGAAGGCACAACATGACTTTCAGTCCAATGAAAGTAGATCACAATCCTTGGCAAACACAGCCGACAGTCATCCATGATGTAAGCTCAAGTGACATGGATTGTACCCCTGTTATTGTTACCACTGCACAGGCGACAATGTCCAGTTGCAAAGACAATTTTGAATCCCTTTCCACCACAGTTACATGCCAGACATCCCCTAGATTGAACCTATTTAACACTTCTACAAAGGATTCTCCTGTGGAAAGAAAAGATGTTTCAAACATTATCACTGAAAAAAGTTCCCCAGTTCCTGTTAGTGGTACTGTTCAAGCGGAGCAAAAATCAAACGGAAAAACAAAGAAGCGGTTTCTTAACTTCAAGTGACAATGTGTTTACAGTTAATTGCTGACAAATAATGCTAAGAATGTCGATCAAGTTGTGAAAATTCTCTACTACCGGAAGCGTTTATTTCAATTGAATTAGCTAATTAAGGCTTTTTTGATTTTTGCTACACTTTTTTCGGTTCTTTGTTACACGCAGCTCTTCCTCAATTCTTGTGTTAATTATTATACTTTTATTGTAAAGTTACTATATACATTGGTATGAACATAATGGCTATGGTTAGGTAATATTTTATTGCTACAAGTTTTAAGTTGTTTTTTACTCTCTTCCATTTACGTAGGCAATTTTTGTGATATTTTAAGATTTTCCTTTTTTTCATAAACATCATGAACATTAATTGCATAAACCTCCATTTGATATTTATTTATTTTTGAATTTAGGTCATACAGAGTGACAGTAATTAAATCTTACATTATTTTGCTGCTGCACTAGCATTAACCCAATCTTTATCACTAGTATTGTATGTACGTCCAAGAATGTGATTTTATATAATCTGTAGGTTTTTTCAAAAGTCTATTTTTTAAAATTGTAATCCAAGTTTTAATCAACTTATAACAGACTAATTATAATATTGTAGGCAACACTTCAACATCAAATAAATTCACTGCATTAGCACTTGTCCAAAATATTTCTATTTTTTAATAGCATGAATATTAATTTGAAAGTTTTGCTTGTAATGTGGTGTATGGAAAGTCATTAGCTGCTCTGATTACTTCAAAAATCTAAGGACCTAGCTTTAAAAGTTATACATATTCATGATTTTTTTCGCTACATCAAAACTTTTAATAAATATTTTACTTAGATGCACAGAAGTCTTGTCATTATGACTTAATTGGTAGTTGCTTAAGTAAATATATTTATTTATTTAATATAGTTTTTGGTATGCAAGTTAGTAAGTGCACTTAGGCAAAAACTGAATAGACTGAATATGCATGATTAAACGTAAACAAACA
This sequence comes from Clavelina lepadiformis, assembly GCF_947623445.1. NCBI lineage: Eukaryota > Metazoa > Chordata > Ascidiacea > Aplousobranchia > Clavelinidae > Clavelina > Clavelina lepadiformis. Next base: position 9,300,447 of record NC_135243.1, read on the forward strand.
TGAAACATTATCATACATGGTTATTATTGCAGCTGTTTTGAGTTATGTTGCATTTGGCCATTCATTTCTGTTTTTGCCATTACACCAAAGAACATAGCAGATATTAGTCTGAGGTTTTTCTGCAGAAAGTAAAAAATCTATTAATTAAAACTATAAATTAATGCTTAATTTGCATTGCAAGTAATGGAGATCTAATCGCTAGTAAACATGACTGTCACATATTGTTTGTGAATTGTTTTTTCTCTGAACCGTTTTATTAGTGTTTGTTTATGCTGCCCAATAACATGTTAAACTTGACATGTGGATGTACAAAATCTTGTCTCTCGAGTCAGGCAATGATGCCTAATGAAATAAAGACCACTTACAAACTATTTCATGAAAATTGAAGTATGATTATGTAACAATTGACTTGTAGGGGAAACTATTTCATTAGTGTTTGTAAAGTCTACAGTAGTATTTGACCAGTTTTTTTTCTATTCAATCTTCTGTTAAGTTGCATTTCTCTGGTCATTTTTCCATACTTTTCGTTAAAAATGTTATGATTGTATTAAAATGTGGCATAATGTAAAACAAATCTGTAAAGCCTTTGTCTCATGCAACATTTAACCTGTTTGCATATGTTGTTTGGCAAGACAAATCAATGCTTTATTCTAAAAAATTAACTACGTGTAATGCTTATTCATAACTTCAAACATAGATGTTTGTTTGTTTCTGCTTTGGGTTGAGGTTCAGATTATTATGTTCAGAAAGCTTGATTTTGCTGTTACATGCGTTTTATTTATTTCACTGTACAATAAAGCGTAAGAATTGCAAGCAGTCTGCTTGTTGATGCGAAAAGTTTACAAAGATGTGACAAAGACAAGATAGAGTAGCATATTTGCAAAGTATTTAACCAAAGTCTGAAAAATGTCCTCAGAGACGTGGAAAAGCATCCAGGAGCATAAGAGACGACAAGAAAACTTGCGTGAAAGGCTCAAGCGGAGGAGAGAAAGGCAAGGCTTGGGTTAGTTGCTTAAACTTAAAAGCTAGCTAATATGGAACTGTTTGTTTTATTTAATGTTAATCACAAATTTGATGAATCAGTGTGTTCATATACCAGTACTAGGCTCATGAAGGAAACCATTTGTTGTTTAAACAACAACTGGGATTATTTTTATTTATGTTTTGAGTTTAAATTTGATTTATATTCAAATCGTTTGTTGTACTTATCTTTAAAAGTTATTTGTTGTTTAGCTTTAGAACATGTGCTATATATTTAACTTCTAAATTGTATAAAGATTGAGGAACATATTAAATTTGTTTTAATATGAACTTTTGAAACTCGGTTTATTAATTATGAAAGCCAGAATTTGAACCAGTTATAAATCTAATAATAATTAATTAATGTAGAAATGATTAATTACCTGTAAGTTTTTGTCAAATACGCTGACATAATAGGCAAATAATATTGCTTTACAGATTTAATTACAGCTACCCAACCAGATAAACAAGAAGAGGAAAATGTAAATGCCGTTACAGAAGGTAGTTTTTTAAACTTCCTTGTTTGTGTGTAAATTTTATTAACAGTAGAATTTGCCAGTATCAGTATCAATAGCTGTTGTGCACACACATGTCTTAAACAAACAGATTTACTTTGGTGCACAAAAATAAACGAATTAGATATAAGTGAATTGCCACTGCATAAGACTCCTAAAAAGGTTAACTTTATTAATTTATGGGAAATATAAGAATTTTATCAGAATCCAAGAAATTGTGCCAATATTAGCTAATTGCTATTATAGGCGAGTTCTGCTGTTCGCTTCTAATAATGACCTAAGCATCTTTTTCGCTATCAATTTCTTTATTCAAATCCATCAATTTTACATTGCAATCGAATTTGAATGGTGTTATCAAATCTGATAATCACTATTATATTACCTTTTATCATGTAGACCCTGAAACCACCGTTAAGGTTGTCACATCAGTTGATCCCAAGATCGAGCAGAAACTCCAACAGTACATGTGTCTTTCAACACATGTTTTTCCAATGGACTCAGAATTTATTCGAGCTGGCCTGCTAGAAGTAATAGCAATAGCTGACAAAAGCTTGTTTTTATGGGAACTCTTATACATATTTAGAGTTAAGAAATAATATTACATGATCAGTCATTTTGAGCATAGCTTTCCCTATGTGTAAGTTACTGATAGACTACTAAACTGGTCAATATGAATTTTGTGAACTTGTTGTAATGTAACTTAGCTACCAGTTGTTTTAAGTAGAAAACTAAATGCCACAATACATTAAGACTTGCTTGAAAAAATATCAGTTTAAGTAAATTTAATCAGGTTTCTTGTTTTAAACAAAGCTAAATGTGGCTGTCAGTCTTGCAGAGGTTGAGTTCTTGTTGCAAAAGCAAGCTGCCCAGGAGTTCATAATTATTAAAAGCTTGACTGAAGTTAGAAAAGGTTTGTGAAATAGGTGAAGTAACTGTGTTGGCATGCCATGTTAAAACAAATTTTGCTTTCCTGTGCAATTAATTTATTTTAATTGTCAGCATATTTTATGTTTCGTTGTTATTACTCCAGTATGCTTTCTGCTTTACGTTTAGGCTGAATTTGTTATTGGGACTTTCCTCATAGGTTCCAAGGTGTCTGCTGTTGAAGTCACATCCATTGAACTTGATAAATTGACAGCTGTTGCCGGTGAACTAAAACAACCACGTGGTAATAAAAAGCACAATGAGACTAAGGGTGACACATCAAAACAAACAGAAAGGTATTGTTCGTCTAATTTTTGTGCTCCATTTTTTATTTTCTGTGTTTTGCATAAAATTCAAGGTTACTAGTCATAAAATTAGAATGTGATTTAAACATACACGCTTTCTAACAGCAAAACAACCAAGAGCTTAAAAAGTGAAAAATCCCACAAGCGAAGTACAAGCGAACGCTCGCATGATAAGCGAGACTTGTCCAGGGAAGCTGATCGAAGCAAAGTGTTAAAAACTGAAAAATCAAAGTTTACAACAACCGATTTAGACGACATTCAAGCTCTGTTGTCAACCAAATCAACAAAGGAACAAGATACTACTAGAATCGCTGATGAAATTCAGGAACTTTTGAACACAGCATCCACAAAAGAACTGACACTTGCCGAAAAATTTCGATCCATGGGTGGTTCACAGGTCTGCATTTGTGGCATTCTGTGTCAGTTTTATATTTGTCTATGAATTTTTTTGGACAGTGCCTTTTGATAGATGGTTTAACAAGAGAAGGAGCTATAGGCAAGGGAAGCTTTGTAAATTGCATTGGTTCCCAAAGTAGGTTCCATTGACCCAAAGGGGCTTGGATTATGTGAAACGGTCCAGATGCGAAACTCGTGAAGGCCCAATGTAAATTTTGGAGAAACCCCACAGTAGCAAAAGAGATCAGTTTTGCGCGAAATTCCCCAGGTCTGTCGTCAGTGACCATGTGATCGTCTAGGCGTTTGCATTTTATACACACCGTTAATGTTCTAATATTTTGGATTGCTTTGCATTTACAATTATATCATACGATTAATAGCCTATTTTTTAGTAAGCAAAGTTAGATGAGTTTATTTATATACCTGCAAGGCAGGATGGCCTATATAGATTAAGTTCCTATACAGAAAATGAACAGATAAGAGCCACTTAATTTTGCAACTCAGTAGAATGGAATAGAATCATAGGCGTCGTTGACTAATGTGCAGGAAGTGCATGCACTGTCTGGAATTCTGTCCAAAACACGCACTGTTACAGCATCATAATTTAGTAATGTTTATCCTTGGACTGTGTGGAAAATTTCAGATTTGCATTGCCTGGATTTTTTGGCAATGATGCCCAGCGACGTTACATTACGTCATAATTTTTATTGTATTACCTGATAACTCCTACCTATTAAAGCCCAGATACAAAAGTATATGGTAAGAGATCCAATAAAAAATGTGTGACAAACGGAACTTGCACCCAGGCTTGGGTGATAAGGAATTATTACCGGGATTAAGTCGTGCAAAGACTTTCCTCAGTCCGCGGATAAACATTACATCATACCATTCCATACAAAGCTAGCCTATGTATTGCTGAGCTGCTCCAAAATTTAATCCTGTAACGTTTATTCTTGGACTGTCTTGGAAATTTTCAAATTTGCACTGTCTGGATTTTTTTCGCAATGGCGCCTGTGAATAGGATAGTTAATAAAAAAGACATTGATAGACGTCCTGACCTAGTTTATGTAGATGGGCGAAGATCTTTCCTGTTGTAATCAATTTCCTGCTGGTCAACATGTGGCTCAATGTGGTTCAATGTTTTTTGTTGTGCAATTTGATGAATGATGTGCTAGAGCTAGCTAGTAGGACAGCTTTTATTCACATGCTGAGATAGAGTGAATGATATTGCCATTCTTTTTGGTAATAGAATAGAGTAGCACCTAACAAGGAACCACAAAAGACTGCGACACACGATTTTACATGGTCTTGTTTCTGGATATATACGCAAATATCCCCCCTTTGTGGCAATATTATTGGCACCATAGTGACTATACTGCCACATTTAATTCATCTCACATTACCAAAATTGAATGGACTCTAATCGACCTTGCAGTTCTCAGCTTAAATAAACCACAGTGCAAACAATATGCCTCCTTTGTTTGTATATTTTCTGCAAAGTTGTTTGTTTTGAAGTTTTATTTAGTTGATAAATTTCTAGTCTATCACTGTAACCTACACTGTGGTACTTGGCCTATACTTTACTCCATTTAAGGTTAACAACACGTAAGTATTTTGTTTGCACGTTGTGTAAACCATCCTTTGTTAGGGAAGAACGCAAAAAGTTCGCGTCAAACTGTCTTTTAGTATTTGGTCATAAAGTCTGAGCAACTGTTTTTTTCATAAATAAAGTATGCATTTTCTATAAAAATTACAGGAATACTCATTAACGCCAAAAATAATTGCAATTTTGATGAAAACTTGCCTGCTGGCTGATACCACCTTTGACATAAACTTACATACATGTCTAATTGTAGCTTTTGCACTTGTTTTTTTAAATATTTAATACTAAATCATTTACTGCTTATTAAAAATTGTTATCAGCAGAAACAGTTTATGTTCATTCAAGTATTTGTTGCATTTTCTGATTAATATATTGTAATTAATGACAAAACCAAAAAAGCGTTATCTGCTGTTTATTCCATTGATATTACGTAACTCAAAACCAAACCTGAAGGAAGTTAACCTAAAACCCAAATGGACCTAAAGACAAATCTTAGATATTTTAAACATAACAGAAGTCTTTTTTTAACCTAAAGAAAAACAAAATTTCACAAGTTAGACTGGAAACTCTTTTGCAATATGTAATTTGGAATTCCTGTCGTACATATTGAATAAACATCAATCTTTTTTATACAGCCTTAAAAAAGATAAGGGATTTCCTGTTCACAGTGCTAGTCATGCAAAAGTTGTTCTGTTTTGGGGATTGTGATAAAATATTATTTGTGAAATTGCCATAAATTACAGTAATTCATAGAAATTTTTTTCCTAATAGGTTCGAGAATTTTGCCCTTATGCTACAAGGGAAGAATGTCTGAAACACAATCGATCATACTCATCGTGCCAAAAGCTACATTTCAGAAAAATTCTTAAACCACACACAGGTTGGTGTGATATTTTTCAAATTACATCCTGCTGCTTTTGAAATTTGTCACCATGTTTCATAACTTTTTTACTTCAGATGAATCTCTCGGTGATTGTTCCTTTTTGAACACATGCTTTCACATGGACACATGCAAGTATGTGCATTATGAAATTGATTATCGTGGCACCGACCTCGATCCTCGAAAGAATCGACGAGGTGGAAAGCGTAAGGAGGGAGAGGAGTTGAATAAAGGCCTGCTGCCAAAATTTGATTCCGATTCTGACTATATTGATCGTAAAATGTTACCGCCTCAGGTAATACACCAGCGCTGGAATGTAGTACTCTTAACTTTTATTAACTATAACTCATTCAATCATAGTGTTGTTTTGTTGGTGGAAACATATTTCTGTTGATTTTTTGTTGCTTCACAAAACTTACTTTTTGTTTTTTGCTCAGTGGATTAACTGTGACATTCGTTATTTGGATATTTCAATTCTTGGAAAGTTTTCGGTAATTATGGCCGATCCACCATGGGATATCCACATGGAATTACCATATGGAACTATGCAGGTTTGCAATTTTTCCAGGCATGTTTGTTGCAAGTTGTGAAAAACATTACAACACACATTATGTTCAATACCTTTAGTTGACTTGATATGTTGCTGTGAACCGTAACTGCGAGACAGAATTTATTATATTCAACCTGTGTAAGCAGCTGTTTCAATTCAACTTGGCCATAAATTTATATTAAGTGTTTTGCTGTATCCAGGACTCGGAAATGAGAGCATTAAGAATTCAGGATCTTTCAGATGATGGCTTGATGTTCCTGTGGGTTACCGGAAGGTGTGTGGGTGTTATTAGTAATTTAAATACGTAAAATTTATTACTCTTAAAGAATTCTTGTGTATGGTATATGTAATAATAACAATAACACAGTGTGCTGTAAAATTCAAGTAATTTTGTTCACATTTGTGTATTTTATAACCAGAGCCATGGAATTGGGTCGTGAACTGTTTGACTGCTGGGGGTAAGGAATTTGCAATATGCTTCCTACACTGTCTTGTTGGTTCTGTATCCCATTTTTATACATTATTTTTTATTGCATGGTACACGTCAGAGAACCAGTTTTAATACATATCAGATACTCTTATCCATAAAAGGTATTTTTATACACTAATGATGCTTTTAGTTACAAGAGATGTGATGAGCTGATATGGGTCAAAACAAACCAGTTACAGAGATTGATCAGAACTGGAAGAACTGGACATTGGTTAAATCATGGGAAAGAACATTGTTTGGTTCGTGTTTGTAACTTCTTCTATATTTTTGTCAAATTTCAAACTTTTTCCTTAATGCAATTCCTATGTTCAGGTTGGAATCAAAGGAAATCCTAAATCAATTAATCGAAGGCTTGACTGTGATGTTTTGGTCGCTGAGGTATGTACTTAGCCCATTTGGTAAGTGGTGAAAATATCCTGGCTACATTTATAATCCTAACCGTAAGCATTGTAGCAGTATGGGATTTTTAGTTTTCACAATTGTGTCATGCAAACTGGTTTTGCAGAATGTGCTTTATACCCACTGAAGATTATGTTATGAAGATGTGTTGTGCATTATCAACATTCATGTCTAAAGTTAGCTAATTGAAATCAAGAACATTTTAATATTAAACAAAATCAGAAGATAATTTCACTTTTAGTTTGTAGATGATGTGGGCTATATCTGTGACACACAAAACGTTTGGTTATCTGTAAGGTTAATTGAGTGGTTATTAGTTACTTGATATAGTGATACACGTAAACATTTTTTTAGGTCAGGGCAACTAGTCACAAACCAGATGAAATATACGGTATTATTGAACGATTATCACCTGGGACAAGAAAATTAGAACTATTTGGAAGAATGCATAACATTCAACCAAATTGGTGAGACAAGTTTGAAGTAAATTTCATGCACAGGAATCTGTGGTGCTTATGTTCAGATCTGTTTCAGGATAACTTTGGGAAACCAACTGGATGGTGTACATTTAACAGAGTATGACGTTGTCGAAAAATTTCGATCAACATATCCAGATGGAAAGGTCACAAAACCAAAACCCTCTGTTGAAGCTGTGGAAAGTCGTTTGGAGCAATACTAACTTTACAAACATACTCTACTACCTAGTTTTGCCTTGAAATCTGCGTGCTTAGCATGACTGCAACGTAGTAATGCCCCTCAGCAGTTATCCATTGGATGTTTAAGTACATAAACATTAAACACGATAACATCATTTGGTAGTGCTGGAACTTCTGTGGTGATATTTGTTTTTTTGCAAAAATTACACAATCATACTTGCTTGCATTAGTTGTATTTATTCGCAGACCATAGACATATTAAACCCCAGTTGCTGCTGCAGCATAGCAACTTGAATAAACATCGCAGTCAGGTATTGCAAAATCTTTCTAATCGCTAAACATGTGGAAACTATTAGGAGAATCAACAGCAGCATGTCCCACCCTCATTGGTCACACCGCCAGATTTTAACAAATCGAACGGGTTTTCTTCTTTAATCTTAAGTATGAAAACAGAAATTTATTTATTACAGATTATTCTCATTGTTTTTGTACAATAATAAGGTCCATGAAAATTGCACCCAAGCATATTTATACATCTACCTGCAACTGGAACACATCGCTTGAATAATTTACAATTGAACCATAAAAATTTTTACAGAACCACCCAACAGATTATATTCTTTGGAGCAGTTAGATGGCCAAACAAAAATACATCCACATTTTCTGCCGCATCATACCTCTGAATATTTGGCACAGCCTGGAGCTTTTTGAAACATGAAATCCTCCTTGAATCGTGATTGTTTAAGAATTGCAGCAGTGTCACCATCAATGGTCACAGAAGCTCCGTTTTTGAAAGTGAACTTGCGGTCGAACTGAAAGCAGTAATATACAATACAATAGAAACACTGAATGAGCAGAAAAAAGTTATCAAACTTTGAGGCAGTTGCTTGTTAAAGTAGATCACGTATATGTCTTATTTTCATCTCAAACTTTTGTAAAATGGTCTGGAGCAGCAGCATAAAGTTTGACACAAGATAAATTTTGTTGGCTTTCTCACTTTTAACTCATCTTGATTGTCAGTAATGGTGCCTTTATAGATCACTTGACTAGCGTTTCTATCTGCATCCTTTGGAAGTTTGAACAACCGATACATGACAGAGACAAATTTTGCATCACCTGATAAACATATTTATCTCACTGAGGACTGGGTAAATACATACAGAAGAATTGGAAAGGTGGCATTTATGTTTTCATGCATACCAAGAACTTCTTTTAGATCAGGTTTAGTAATTTTCAAATCTCTATACTCAAAAGTTCTTGGTGTTTCAAAGCCGACATCCTTGGCAAGGTCAAACAATTGTTTCCAGTGGAGAGCCCCACTAACGCATTCACCTTCATAATTGTACAAATTGTGAAGAAGGTTTAGCTTTGTGTTGTACATAATGCACTTTTCTCTGGTTTAAAACGCCTTAGAGTTTAACAACAATAGAGTTTGTCTAAATTTATGCAATATTAAAAAAAATCATACTACTGTAGTTTTACATTTACTGACAAAATTTACCCCAAAGAACTTTGTGGTTGCGTATTTCATCTGAGAGCACTCGGTCTGCATAGACATCACTGAAATATAATTCTCCACCTTCTTTCAGAACACGATATGCTTCACTAAGAACCTCATGCTTGTCTTTACAAAGATTAATAACACAGTTTGACCTGGAGTAAAGGGAAATATTTTTAATTAGGTTGGCTGCTTATTCCTAATGCTAATCTCAGAAAGCAAGTCAGCTTACACAATAATGTCCACAGAGTTGTCTGCAATCCCAGCATCCTTTAACTTTTCAATAAATCCTTTCACAAATTTAATGTTGGGTTTGTCAAATCCAAAAGCTTTCATGTGGTAATCAACATGACGATTAGCAACCTCCAGCTATCAAGGTTAATTATTATTATTAAGAAAACAGACAACGCGATAGGAAAACTGTAAATTTAGCTGGTTTTAAATCTTCTGTAAATTTAAATAAAATTAAAATTACACAAGCTCGTTATATAAAAGCCAGTTAAAATTAACAATTTCAATTTTTTTTTACTTTTTGTAATGATTAACTTTTCCACATGGCACAAACTTGCATTCAACTAACATTAAATTGTTAACTCATTCAATACCGAACAATGAAATAAAGCCAGTATTATACGTAAAAATAAGCCTGGATTACCCAGGTATGAGACCCGTAACAAATTTTTAGTCAGGCCCTGAAAATTTTTCAGTTTTAGTATTCCTTTTAGGTTTTTGAAGCTAGTTTTCAAACACAAGTTGAACTACAGTAGTGTCTACTTGCAAAAGTTTTCAAAAGAATTTCCCAAGTTTTACATGTAGTTACCTAAATAAAGGAATTAATATCTTAAAATAAAAAAGTTATCTAGTTGAATTATACGTATAGTTTACTTGCCACAATGTTAATCCAGTCAATAGGTAAAAACGATCACCAACCTGCTCATCAGTCATGTCAATACCTATAACAAAGCCATCCTTTCCAACAAGTTTGCTGAGTGCATAGCAATCTCGTCCACTTCCACTTCCAAGGTCCAAAATATTCATGTCTTCTAAGCATTCAGGTACTACTATCCCACAACCATAATACTTGCTGACAACTTCATCGTGGATTAGGGCCATAGCATTTGCCACAGACTTGAACATTTTTTGTGGTGGGGTAGTGCATGCAGCCGTCTCCAAATCATCACCTGTCCTTAACTTTTTCCCTGAGGAAAATACAAACCGATTTTTTACAGTTTTATGCATTGCTGTAAACATATACAGTAAATAAATGACAAATGTAAACTAGTTACATACACTTATTTTAAACCGTTTATTAATAATGATATATTAAATACTTGCGTTATATACCATAATAATCTTTCACATCATCTGTAATGCTTTTTGTCTTTGCAGGACAGCAGGATGACATGGTAATTATATTGAATTATTTTCTTCCACGATAATGTACTAATAAGCTAAGCTAATTTTCCAAAGGAATAACTAAGAAAACAAGACTTAAGGCACAAACTGAAATGAGTTGCAGTCAAGTATAACAAATAGTAACTCAGATCTGCAAGTTAACAGACTTTTCTTTTTGGCATTTTGACAACCAAAATTTGTGATATTTTTCTTCTAACTCACTGATTAAAACCAGCACCAAAGCTCAATGTTTGCCGATCTCCCAATACTGAGTCATTCAAATATAATGGCAACAACTCGCAACAAACAAAAACTTTTACTCTTAGAATATTGTGTTGTCAATTCCATGTAACAAGCCAATGTTCTCTACTGCAATCTAATGAAACAGCCCAGTAACTCCAAAACTTATAAATGCCCTTATGTTTACTGAGCAAACAATTAACCCGTAATTCCGTTACACAGAAATTTTGGTTTGCAAAGCTAATAAAGAACAAAGTCATCAACACAACCAAAATCTGTTATAACTGTTTGCTGCTAATTTCTGATACCAATAAATGTATAAAGTTGTATTGTAATTAAATATACATTTATAAATACGGTAGAACAAGCTGTCTTATGAAAATAAACGTTCAGTTATGTTAGAAGAAAACTGCACAGGAAACAATTACACAGAAAAATAGCAAACTAAAACATCCAAACAAGAAATAAGAATACTACTGGTATAAATGCCTGTTATCTGAACATTATAAATCAAAATGGTAGGAAACACACATGTATCTATCGATGCCAAAGACTTTCTAGCAAATATTATTTGTATAGAATGACAAATCATGCGAAGAACTTGAACTATGTTATTCAACAGAAATTAATCAGTATTTATAATCAATAAGTTAAAATAACATTTCTAAGTTGCATTATTGGGTAGAAGTTTTACCACCATGATTATGCACTTCCATTTGATGGATGTTTTCAATTTTAATTAGATTGTATGATGTACAGTTGTTCCTCTGTATTTAGCCAAACTTGTTGTAAGCATATTTAGGTGAAATATATAAATTCTTTAACAGCTTCAAAAAAAAAATCTTTTATTTATTTTGGTAAATACAGTAATGGTCTCGTTTGGTAGTAGACCTACTATAACGTTGAAGTGTTTCATTGCATTCACATAATTGGTAACTTGGAGAAAATTTTCTGTGAAACTATTTTTTAAATCAAACCATTATTTCATTACTTACGTATATTTATTAGCAAGCATGTACAAAATCCACTTTGTTAGGCAAGAAAAACAGTTATTGTGTCAATGTGTATAACGTGTATATGACAAAACAAACTTCAAAAAAAATTAAAGCTAGCAATTTTGAATAAAATCTTCACTTTACAGTTACTTTACGTATTACTTTGTATATGAGTAACAGCAACACAAAAGAACACACAAAAAAGAAAAATTCTGCAGAAATATTAAATATACAAGCATGTAAGAGTTTTCTTCAGCTCAACAACACCCACTTATATAAAATGTGTGACAATACTGAAAAACTTTCAAAAGAAACTCGCATTCTTGCAGCTTGGCAATGAACATAAACAAAACACTACTTTGTCTTGTTAAAGGCAAGGAAAGCTACTACATCAAAGTAAAATGTAAACTGTGTAACCATAATGTGTAATATAGAACTCAATATAGAATCGATCTTGTGTGTGAAGTTTGATGAAACCTTGTGTATAACAAAAATGGCATAAAATACTTGGGAAAAAAACTAAATACTATGAGAAGATTCAGCAACAGCTGCCAGCACAGCATGACCCACCCTGGTTGATTGCATCACCCGACTCTAACAGATTAAACGGGTTTTCTTCCTTGACCTGAAAAAACATGCAATAGCAAATATTTTGTGCATCTGCTACGACAAGCCCTAAAAGATTTTAAACAAATTTTAACTCAAAAACAGCTACAATGCCAAACGTACAGAGCACAATTAAACAAATCTGCATCATTTTCTGCCGCATCATACCTCTGAATACTTTGCACAGCATGGAGCTTTCTGAAACATGAAATCCTCTTTGAATCGGGATTGTTTGAGAATTGCAGCAGTGTCACCATCAATAGTCATAGGAGCTCCATTTTTGAAAGTCAAGTTATGGTCAAACTGTAAGTACAGTCAGACTAGGTTAACCCGGAGCAATTTGTTTCAGCAAAAAATGTCGATTTAGTAAGGTATCTGTATAATAAAAATCGAAGGAAAACCACAGTGAAATCAGTTAGGACTGCATTAGATTGAGATGCAAAAACTGTATTGAAGATCCAATTGCGTCCAAAATGAATAATTTAATTAAAAGAAATTCGAAAATGGGTAGACAATTGCTGTTAAAACAATCATTGATGTGTGATTAGAAAAATTGATGTACAAATATAAAAAAACTTCTGTATTCCAGATTAGCGGGTGTATTTCTTATTGATTTGGCATATGAGTGAACGTGGGTCACAGACGATAAAATATTACATTGCATTAACTTCTTTATTACATTATGGTCACCTTCAGCTCATCAGATTGTTACTGATGGTGCCGTTATAGATTACTTGGCATTATAGACAATTATTTGAAATGTTCTAGGGAAGCAGTACATCTAGCTGGACGCAGGACAATGTTGGTTGGCTTTATCTCTTTCTCACTTTTATCTCATTTTGATTGTCAGTAACAGTGCCATTGTAGATCACTTGACTAGCGTTTCTATCTGCATCCTTTGGAAGTTTGAACAACCGATATACAACAGAGACAAATTTTGCATCACCTAAATAATAAAGCAAGAATTTATGAAACGGTACAAATAATGGTAATCAAACTACAAGTAATTAACAAAAACAATTTAGTTTAGAATTAAGTAAGGCCATAATAAATGACTCAAGTGTATCCATACTTTCTTACATACCAAGAATTTCTTTTAGTTCAGGTTTAGTAATTTTTAAATCACTGTAAGCAAAAGTTCTTGGTGTTTCAAAGCCAATATCCTTGGCAAGATCAAACAATTGTTTCCAGTGGAGAGCCCCACTAACGCATTCACCTTCATAATTGTACACAGGGTTGTTTGATGACATGATTGTCAAAACTGTGCAGCTTATTTACTGCTTACTGCAATTAAAACTGTGCAATCCACAATAAAGTTCTATTAATAAGTCTGCGGAAAATTTAAATCGGTTTTACATTTACCGATAAAATTTACCCCAAAGAACTTTGTGGCTGCGTATTTCATCTGAGAGCACTCGGTCTGCATAGACATCACTGAAATATAATTCTCCACCTTCTTTCAGGACACGATATGCTTCACTAAGAACCTCATGCTTGTCTTTACAAAGATTGATAACACAATTTGATCTTAAATAACGAAAATATTCTTGATTATTGAGGTTACTTGGTTATGTCGGTGAATCCTATTTTTATTCTCAAAACAGTCTGCTTACACAATAATGTCCACAGAGTTGTCTGCAATCCCAGCATCCTTTAACTTTTCGATATATCCTTTCACAAATTTAATGTTGGGCTTGTCAAATCCAAAAGCTTTCATGTGGTAATCGACATGACGGTTAGCAACCTCCAGCTGTTAAATGTTAAATAAATTACATAACAATGGATTGCAATTAGAAAGCTCTATATGAAGGAAGTTTCTAAAAACTAACCAACACAAAATACTTTGGTGCATAATCTATAAAGCAGCTTTTGATTTGTAACAGAAATAGAATAGCCAATACATCAGTTAACATCATTACAAGCATTCAATTTTTGCTGAAAATATCTTCAGTGTTAAAAACGGTAGCAAGAGCTTTGTATTGGAACAAGTAATTTAAAAGTTACTTTATTGTTGACTGCTAACAACGACAAGTATTCTTATGAGAAGTGAATCAACCTCCACTAACTATTATTTTACAATCAATTTATATTTAGAATGGCCAATGATTTTTAAGGTTTTATGGGAACCAAAACAGTCTCTTAAATTTCTTGAACGATCTCTCAAAATTTATACTTCTGAAACTATAGCACAATATTAATATGTGTGTTAAAAAAGGTCACAGTGTGTTAAAATTTCTTAGCAATCACCAAAGCATAACCTTAAAAAACCAATGGCAGTTTTTTCATTGTGACATTATCTACTATTTTACTTGATGTTTTATAGGCAGTTTGCCTATCTTTGGTGTGTGAATGATATAAGAAAGACCATACTGGCATCAAGAACAATTCTGAAATACAGTGGACGTCACATATAAGTGATGCATATAAAACGGATTTAATCGCGTTTATCGGATGAAATTTCTGCTTCGGTTGGTTTCTTATCCTTTTTGATGCATTTAACTTTGCTTTCAATGAATCTGTTATTGTATATAATGGATAAATTCCCCAGTTCCTTTGAAATATAACAACGTAACACATATAATGAATATAATATAACAGATTTATAATTTTGAAAAATTTTGTTAGCCGAAATCATTCAGTTACCTCCGTTTGTTCTAAAGATACGTAAACTGCACTATGTTGAGGTAATTGCCTAATTAACAGCTCTACAGTCTTTCATTTGCATTACGTGACAAATTCGTTTGGTTATATAATACTCAAAAAAATATCTGTCGCCTACAGTCAATTTGTAAAGAAGTTATACCCTTCAACCATTCAAAGAAAAAACGTTATTTTGTTACCACAAAAATGTTATTACCAATTACCTTTACAGTATATATGGTATAATGATGTATGCAGTAATTATTTTCACAACGGAATACATAAAACATTTAATGGTCTTGAAAATGTATAGCGTAAAATTATCTGATTGACATCAAAATTATCTATCCAACATTTTGTTGATAGGAACAGCGAATAAAATATAGTATATCATTTCGTATACAAGAATAACTTTACGACTTGTAATTAATTCCAAGTAAGAGACATAACATATAGCAGCCTTGGAAGCCTGCAGGATTAAGGGATATATGCAAAAAAGATTTACTAAATTTACATAGCATGATCATAAGCAGCATTTCCAATTAAATTTGGATATATACTATACAATATACATGTACATACTGTATTTATACATATATATGCAAACTTTGTATTGAGCAGTTTTTTATCCTGTTACTGTTAGCGAACTTAACAACTTCAGATTTCTGTGTACAAAAACTTAGAGCATGCACTTGCTTCTCTTAACTCTTTGTGCAGTATATGCGGAATAACTGTTCATGGGTATCATACAAGTACCAAAACATACAGCAGCTAGAGCTAACTGTTAATAATTTTATTGGTACATTTAAAAAGTTTAATCTCTTATTTAATAATTAGCTATTTGAAACAATGGAGTACCTGTTCATCAGTCATGTCAATGCCAATGACAAAGCCATCTTTTCCAACAAGTTTGCTAAGTGCATAGCAATCTCTTCCACTGCCACTTCCAAGGTCCAAAATTTTCATGTCTTCTAAGCAATCTGGAACTACTAAACCACATCCATAATACTTGCTGACAACTTCATCATGGATTAGGGCCATCACATCTCTAACATACTTTGGCATTTTTTGAGCAGGAGTGGTACATGCGGTTGTTTGCAAGTCATCAGCAGTCTGCAATTTTTTTCCTAAACAAAAAAGTTGAAGTTTTACTGATCACTATATGTAGATCCAAAAATTAATTTGTTGCAGTCAAACTATTAAACAACATCTGGTAGCTACAGTATTTCTAAATCTTACAGTTTAATTTTACAACTTCTTGAAATTACAAAATTCTCAATACCATAATAATCTTTTACGTCATCTGTTATGTCGTTTGTCTTAGCAGGGCAGCAGGAGGACATGATACTATGTTCTTACTTCCGTATTTAGATTGTCAAACCTGTAACAGAACATTTCTTCATCTTAAAAAAGAAACTTTTTTTAAACCCCCTAACAATGACAACAAAAATTGGCTATGTAGCGGTTAATCTAACCAGGTATAATATCTCTTTTGGAGCTAAGCTTTTCAACCTTTTGTAGGCAGCGACTCAAATCTTATTTATAAAAAAACTTTGGCATCCTAACAATGTGCAATAATGTGTATGCATAATGCACAAAACTAATGCACCTTAAATGCATCAATGAACCTCATGAACATCAGTACTATGAGTGCACCCATAGGATACTATGCAATTTGGTAATTGACAACTAACAAAAATAACGATAGCAATATATTTTTGATAATTATAACATTTTTTGTCATGAGTGGGCATTGGAGATTGCTTTGCTGCTTGGTTTGGCTTTTATCTGCCTTCCAATTTTTTTCAATGATCCTGTCAATAGATTACACCATGTAACAAAAATTTAGTTGTGACGATTTTTTAATATTTTCTGAAACATATTACTGAGTAAAACATATTTCTGGCAATTTTTTGTCTCAAATGTTGTATAAAAATGTTATTTTAAGCTTTTTAAACTTTCAGCACCCTGTTTTTTCTAACTCTGATTGTAAATTCGTTATAACATTGGTGCACTGTGACGTCACAATGGCCCAACATTTTAACTTCATAATTGTAGCCTGTATCGTAACAATGATCATTCTTGGCATAGTCTCAGTGAGCCAGTATACCAAGGTTGCCACATTGACTATTTTATTGTTACTGGTATCTTATCAGGTTAATTACAGGTAGCGTGATTCTCGATAAATTGAGGGATGTCATCATCACGTAAATGTAAGCTGTCTGCTGATAGTTTTTGCTATGTCTGTGGTCTATACATTAGTTTAAAGCAAGTGAAATACAGAATAAAGGTAGAAGCAAAATTTTCTAACGCTTATGAACTTTATTTTGGCATGAAAATTGGTGACCAAGATAAACACTGGGCACCTCGTGTGATCTGCGGAACATGCCGATCAAATTTGAATGGCTCGCCTAGAGGAGACCGGCATTCGATGCCATTTGCTATTCCGAGAATCTGGAGAGAACCCCAAAATCATACAGATGACTGCTATTTCTGTATGGTTGACATTTCAAGGTTTAGAAGAACTAAAAACCGACGTGACATTGTATATCCTTCTATACCGTCTTCTATTGCACCTGTTCCGCATAGCAGTGAGTTGCCACTGCCCAAACCACCGAGCAAAAAAGCTCCAGAAGATTTAGCAGGGTCTGAAGATATTGAAAAAGACTCCGATGATGAATTCAACATATCTCATACAGACTTGATTTCAGAACCACACTTCCCAAGCCAACAAGAATTAAATGATTTAATTAGAGACATGGGGCTCACTAAGTCAAATGCCGAACTTCTGATTTCAAGGTTGAAACAATGGGACTTATTAGATTTGTCATGTCGATGTTCTTTGTCGAGAAAAAGGCATGAAAGATTTTCAAGGTATTTTTCTGTGGCAGGCTCTCTTTGCTTCTGTAGTAATGTTGATAACCTTTTTGAAGAAATAGGAATAGCTCAATCATGACCCAAAGGAGTGGCGCCTATTTATAGACAGTTCTTCCCAAAGTTTGAAATGTGTCCTCCTTAACAATGGAAACCAGTATCCATCTATACCCGTTGACCATTCTGTCCAAATGAGAGAAGATTACAAAAATGTAAAGTTTCTTCTTGAAAGTATTAACCATGCTAGATACAACTCTGTGGAGGTTCGACTTATGCTCCAGTGTAAAGAACTTGAAAATAAAATGACTACGAGAGAAGCAGAAGCATGGAATGCATTTCGAGAAGTAGTTAATTTTTTTCTCGGTAGTAAACGAAGCGAGGACTATAAAGTTTTGGTGAACAATCTGATGGAGGAATACGAAAAATTGGGATGTCGTATGTCCTTGAAAATGCATTACCTGCACTCTCACCTTGATTTTTTTAGTTCAAATATGGGTGTGTAAGCGAAGAACATGGTGAAAGGTTTCACCAGGACATTTCTGATATGGAAAGAAGATACCAAGGAAGGTGGAGTCGCAACATGATGGGGGTTTATTTGTGGTCATAACACGAGAAGATTTCTCAGTTCAGAGACGCAAATCACGCAAACAAAACCACTTCTGAAGTTTTTTGGAATGTTTGCAATATGGATCCTTACATAATGCATTACTAGGCTATATTATGGACAATACTTCTATGTGTTAGCGTGTTTGTGAGTCTTATACAAAATAATGCTTATTAATACTGAAAAATTTTGGGTAAAATCAGAAAAAGCGATATTTCTTGAAAATTTAGGACACTTCAGGGAAAATATTTGCATTTTTGTGATTAGTTCCGAGTAGCAAAACACAATACATAAACATTTTTAGGCAACTAAAAATTTCGCAAAATTTTGTTACATGGTGTTATTTTTACAATTCATCAGCACTTTACTCTTTTTTTTGGAAAAAACATAGAAATAGTAACTTCTGTTAATATTTTTTGAATGAAGGGAAGCATTCAGGAGATAATACTTTGAAAATAAAATCCAGGTACAAACGTGGTAACATACATACCCTATGTCACTAAGTAACAATAACAAGTGGCTATGTACCGGTGAGCAATTACAGACTAAGTTCTCTAATTTTCCCGTATGGTGGTATGAATTATGGTATCACAACATTCATACTCGATCAGGATAAGCTAGGGAAAGTCTTGCCTGGGCTTATTACTTGTTTTATTTCAACTATAAAAGCTACTGCCATTGTTTTGTGATACGCCATTATGCTTTTTTTAATACTGTTGGGACTTGGTTCAAGTGCTAATAAACACGTGTGTAGTGCACACCAAACAATCGCTTATCTGCTGAGTCATATGATCATGGAGGTAACCATACAAACGACAACATACATTCCTAGTTTACAACCTTGCACTTTTAATAGAAATAAGTAAATAACTTATAGTCTTAAACTTTATTGAAATACCTGGCAACACCTTAGTTAACGTTAACAGTATACCAGATTTAGTAACTAAAGTCACCCCCAGGTAACTACTGTAAAATTCTCGCTGAGTCAACAAGGCTTCGCAGAACCATTGTTAAAATGCCAAGTCATGATACTACATTGCTGTGTGAGATCCTTAAAAATTTGATGATGCAATAAAAATTAATAATCCATGTGATGCTGTGGGCAGTTGACAAGGTCAAGGTCATTTCGAATGGACACGTCGTGGAGGCAGGCTATCATGCAGCTTCAAGTAGGCCTAGGCCTATATGCAGAATGCAACCTTTAATTTTATTATTACCTTTTATTGCAACCTTACCATAAGTGAATTAAAACTAGGCCAATAAGGAATAATATGCATTGCTGATAAAAGGTCTCCTAGTCTAAGCCATTATTGTGTAACATCTTCGTTGGAAGCTATTTTTTGCAGTTTTTTTCACCTCTCTTAAATGTATTTTAAATATGAATTTAATATAAACGCATTCTAGGTTTGGTGCCCGTCCTAACCTTCTATCGTTGTAGCATCACTATAATTTACATATTGCACGTTTTAGGCCCTTGGGCTTTGCCGCTTTTTCCCGTTCATTGATTGTGAGCATACTTCTTGTTTGACCATATTACAGCAAGGTTAGCACCATACTTTTCGTTCACGACTGTGAATGATGAATAATAAACAATACAATTATATTTAACTCCTCCCTCAAGCCTAAGTTTGACTTTAATTAAACCCTACACCTTTAAATAAGTAAATCTATTTTTGCATGTATCCATTCTATTAACTAATCGCCCGTATCTTTAACCACGAGCTGCGTGACCAACTTTCGGTGTAAAGGTCATTTTCTAGTTTAAACATTTATCTCTTGACTTCATCTGACTCTAGCTTTAGAGAGGATTCAGAATTCATGTGTTGTGCATCTACTATCTTGCATTTGTATGCAATCAAAATCATTCGATTTGCATCACTTTTTGTGCATCCTGCTTTCTTATTTCTTGTTCCTCCTTTTCTAAAATGTTTTATGGTACAGTATTGCAGTATTACAGACTGCAGTAGATTCTAGTGGTGAAGCTTGATGTTTTTGTGAATTTTGTACCGATATAGAGGTAAAGTAGTCTCTCCACTACTGTTTTGCATTTTTATTCCAAATCATAGGCATACATTTGTTACATTTCTGCATTAAAGCAGAGGATATTATATCTAGGATTATTAATGTGATTTCAGTAAATCTTTCAATTTTATACTTTTTGCTCAAAAGGTTCTGTCGCTGGGGTTTTATATCGTTATGGCAAAGTGTAAGTCTGTGGTAGAGCTGTTTTATGATGTTGTATCACCGTATAGTTATATCACATTTGAGGCTTTGATTAGATACAACAAGAAATTTACCAGCATGGATTTAAAACTGAAACCATTTTATCTCAGCGCTGTTATGGGTGCAACAAACAATTCACCTCCAGGTTTAGTTCCAGCAAGGGCACAGTATATGGGTAAAGATTTATACCGTTTGTCAAAATACTATGACATTCCATTTAAATGGCCAAAAGATATAGGAAATGTGATGTTTCAGAAAGGAACTCTTTCCACTCAAAGGTTACTTACCAGTATCGAAAAACATTGTCCTGAAAACTTGGAAGCTGTTAGCAGGGAATTATTTTTACGTGTCTGGTATAAAGATGAAGATGTTTCTACCTCAAACAGCTTAAAAGAAGCCTGCAACACCATTGGTATATCCCAGGATAAAATTAAAACCATTGTGAATGATATCACCAATTCAGAGATCAAACAGAAATTAAGAGACACAACACAAAAAGCTCTTGATTTTGGAGCATTTGGAGCTCCAACATATGTTGGTCATTTTAGCAACGATCCAAGAATGTTTTTCGGGAGTGACCGTTTATTTATGCTTGCTCATTATTTAAACGAACAGTATCCTGGTCCCCTTAAAGAGCTAAAAGTTTAGTACCATAGAATTTTGGGGATAATCGTGTTTACACATAATATAATTTTAATGCACTTGATTACTTGAATCTTGATTTAATGGCGCTGTCATTGTAATTTTATTCATACTTTGAATTGCATGACGATTTTAGTAGTATGATTTTTCATCTGTTTGCTAATTTTGCATTGCAATTCTGATTTCTTTGTTAAGAATGGGATAATTTCATTTAAGTAGAACTACAATGGAATCTCTTTAACTCAATGCAATTTTGTCAGCCTTGATGAAACATCTATTAAAATGCATGTGAGCAACTAAAGATAACTTGGAATTGTTCAATGTCATGTGCCATTCATCGAACTAATTAAAATGATTCGCATTTATGAATGGATTCTTTTGAAACTACCATACATTAAAGGTTGTCCACTCCCATACATTAAAGGCTTTACCGATGGCAAAAACGAGTTCAGTAATATTTAAATTTCAATTCAAGCGACATTAAAATTTAATTTTTACTACACAGTCATGTTACCTACGATAATTAATCATCAGCAATGATAACAAATTGTTTTTAGATACTTTTCTGCTTGTAAATAGGGCTACAAACGAACAGTATTTAATTGCTTGTAGTTCAATTTAATGTTTAATATTGAATTGTGTACATCCTCAGACATCTACTGTTTTACAGTGTGTCTCAAAATGTTCTAACTGAAAGGCAGCTGAAGAAAAAACTGACAAACAATGTGCTGGAAAGTGATTGTTGAAGTGCATCTAATATAATTCTAGAGTCATGTTTTCTTGGTTATCAGTCGTTAATTTTTCCAGCTTAGTTTAGCTGCACTATTATACACGAAAGTAGCAATGGCTATTACAATTAAGTTTTCTTACAGCAATTGCTACTTCATGGTATTTAAAAGTTTTGTTTCTCCCACCTTATCTTTTTTGGTAAAATGGTGACAGCCTTTAATTTTTGTGTGGTTCTGTCTGGGAATGTGTTGTTTTATTACCAACAATTTGTATGGTTCTGTAAGGCTATTTTATTTATAACTATTTCAAGTAGTGTTGTGTGGTTGAATTAATATGTAAGTACAGTACTGTATCCTAAGCTAAATTGAGTGTTTTTCCATGAATTGTCATAGCTTCAGTGCTCAATCCTAATTTAATCAATAAAATTTACTATAGGAGTATTTTCAAATATCACCTGGTCGTGGTTTTAACATTTTCTTAATCTTCAAGACAAGATATCTTGAACAACTTAAATATGGTAAGAGAGAAAGTTACTGTTGACCTCTTCTATGACATCCTGTCACCTTACAGTTGGGTTGGATTTGAAGCTTTGACAAGATACAGACAAAAATATGATTTTATTGATTTACGTTTGAGGCCAGTATTTCTTGGTGGCATTATGAGTGGCACTGGCAACAAACCCCCAGGCATGGTGCCTGCTAAAGCAAAATATATGCGGCATGATTTGGAGCGTTTATGTAAATATTTTGATTTGCCATTCAATAGACCGAAAAATGAATTTGAGGTGTTATTTAAGAAAGGTTCATTATCAGCACAACGGTTACTGACTTTAGTTGCAAGTAAGTATCCTTTGAAGCTGGAAGACTTATCCCGCCAGCTTTCTATAAGAGTTTGGTCGAAAGATTTGGATGTTACCACAATCGATAGTCTAACTTCGGCTTGCAAAGATGCAGGTTTCTCCGAAAGTGAAATCAACAGCCTAATAAACGATTTCAATTCAGAGAATGTCAAAAAGGCACTGCAAGAAACAACAGCACTTGCTATGCAGTTCAATGCTTTTGGTGTACCCACGTATGTGGCCCATCTTCCTGATGGCCCACAAGTTTTCTTTGGTACAGATCGGTTATTTATGCTTGCTCATTTTCTGAAAGTGCCTTTTCCTGGTGCGCTTAATAATTTCAAATCGTCTAAGTTATAAATGCATCTGAAATGCACAATCTGCAATTCAATTCAGACTATATCTTTGCTTTTAAATAAAAATTAATTCTTATCGATATTTCGCAATAGGTATATATATAATTTCTTAAGCAATGTTTATGATGTATTGTATTAGCATAACATGAAGCACAGTAAAGTGGTGGTGGTTATGACTCATATGTAGAACGAATACAGAAGCCAAAACAGCAGAAAACAATAAATGAAGCAAAATGCATTGGTTCTTGTGTTCGTTATATGTAATTAATTTGTTGATCCTTATTATTCCAAATAACACTTAGTGTTTATATTATATAGAAATATGCAAAAGTATTTTGAGATTTATCTGTTGTTTAGTAAAGAGATTTGTTGTCAATTGTGCTGCATCTTTTGTTTATTGTTATAAAAAATTTCAATAATGATTGAAAATAAAATTATAATTTTCATGCACTAGATGTTATTTTATGTAACTAAGTTCCACGACATTAAAATCAATAAACTTCATTATTGTTGGGACCAATTCCTAAGCATGTTTATTGATGCAATCATCGTTATACGCTGAAGAAAGTTTTATTTAGAGCAGGGGTCCTTAAACTTTTTGGCACACGCCCCCCTTGACGGTACCTAAAAAATCCGCGCCTCACCTCATTGCAAAATAAAAAAGCATTAAACAAAACAACAATTTATTTTCAATTAACTTTCATTAATGTGACGAATGTAGTTGTTTTTGGGAAACCAAACGTTTAATTCGAGGTTTTGTAGAAGATAATGCACATCTTTAATGAAGAATGTAGAAGATAATGCACATTTGTCATCTCTCGCGCCCCCCATATGAAACTTACACGCCCCCCAGTTTAAGAACCACTGATTTAGAGCAAAACTTGCGAGAGTTCTTTCTTTGCACCAATAACAGAATAACTACACCAAGACTGCTATAGGTAATATTCCGTTTTCAATGGTATGTCACATTATGCGTCAATAATTATATTAAACACACAAAAATATAATAAAGATTGATTTGGAGCTTATGTAATATATGTGGTTAAACAAAAATTATGATAAAAAATAGTCAGGAAATGTGATATTAAGATAATAAGCTAATAAAAATAATTGATCAGAACCGAAAAAAAGCTCAGGTCCTGTACGAAAGTGAGCAACATAGGTAGGAACTCCAAATACTCCTTGACCAATTGCAAGTTTCGTATTGTTTTTCAGTATACGTTTTATGTCTTCTTCTTTTGTTGCATGAAGCAAAAACTCAGATTTTCTCTCAGAAATACCTGCATTATGTAAAGTTACTCTCAAACTTTCAACAGAAGTTGCATCCTGATCTTTCGACCAGATCCTTAAAAACATTTCACGTGAAACCTCTTCAAGGAGTTTTGGAGAGTACTTGTTAACAGCTATAAGGAGACGCTGCATTGAAAGCGAACCTTTTCGAAACATTACATAATCCATAGCTTGAGGCATATTATATGGCAGGTTAAAGTATTCACCCAAGCTTTCAAGATCCGTTTTCATGTAGATTCTCTTGGCTTTCAATCCATTGGGTTTGCTTCTAACTCCTTTAAATAAAGCACCCAGCAATACTGGTTGCAATCTCAAACTCATGTGATCACATTTTTTGTTGCATCGCGTTAATGCCTCAAATGTTGCCCAGCTGTATGGAGAAATAACATCATAAAACAAATCTACAATCACTTTCTTGGACATGGCATTATATCATCAAAACCTGTTGCAAAAATAACAACAATTATATGCACTAATAGCATGGAGCTCTCCAGATAGACAAATAATGGTTAATAATTGATTTATGTCAGGGGTTCTTAACCTTTTTATAGTCGTGGCCCACTTGCGATTTGAAATTATTCCGTGGTTCACATCTTCAAGAAACGGAAAGGGAATTACCACGAGTCTAGACATGCATTGGCAAAGTTGTTTGGAGTTTTGGGCGACACAAAATCATTTAAACCATTATAAGTTAAATCATATAATTCGATCAAACAACAATGCTAATTTGGACATCACAAAATTTTCACGAACTAAATAAAACTAAAATTTTCACCAACTTTACAATTTTCCAAATAGCTCTGTGGCCCACCGGTTAAGAAGAACTCATGGTCTAAAAGTTTTCAATCAGGCATTCAGGCTTCGGTCCTGGCTGGCGGTATAGTGTCAAGTAGAGAAGTGGCATTATAACCTAGCCTAACCTTTTTTCAAATCGATTCCTTTTTCATAGTTACAGTATATCAGTATAGTATATATATTTAATTTCAACGTGTGTTTGTGCAAAAACCAAACTATACTGGGTTATGCTGATCAAGCTGCAGTTTAAATTGTTTGTTACGGTTGCAATAAGAAAATTGAACTAATTTCATTAATGTCTAGGAATTTAACTTTATTGCTTTGAAAGCCAACTTTACAATTTTCCAAATAGCTCTGCGGCCCACCGGTTAAGAAGAACCCATGATTTATATTGTAGAACACAAACAGCAAAATACCATAAACAGTAACTTGCGATTTTGTTATACAATATAAATCATGGGTTCTTACGTATAGAAAATACATGCGTACACGCTACATAGGTATACGAGCTGAGGCTTTTGGCAAGTTTAAAATATTAAATAGAATTTTTAAGTGCAAAAGTAAGGACTCTGATAAATCATTTAATGGTATTATAAGGTGGTATCTCAATGTTCATACCAAGACTGAAGAAAGTCCTTGTACGGTTTCCTTGGTGAATACCTCACCGCTCAAGCCCTGGTTGCTGACCAAATTGCAGAGTTTGGCATAAGCGCACTCTATACTGCTTTTCATGACCTTCAGTGCCGAACTTAAGGTGCGTTATTTTGCACTTAATTACTTTGTATTATTTATTGTTTGGTATTGACTGTGAGGAGCGAAAAGTATGGTGCTAACCTCATTGTACACTGGTCAAACAAATACACTCAGAAACAGTCAAGTAACGGGAAAAAGCGGCAAAGCTCTGAGGACTCATAACGTGCAATGAATGTTACGTGAAGACAAAACCAAACACTAACAACAACAATGAACACAAAGAAAAATAGGTATCAGTGTCAGTACTTACATTAATATTAATAGACTTGGACAGAACTTCGGTGAACTCAATTTTAATCTGATTTAACAATTGAATAAGTCAAACTGTAATTTCGATTTGTGCATCTAAGTGCTCAGTTCCATTGCGTTTGAGCATTTCGTCGCTGCACTTGCGGCATAAATATGTTTTCGTTCCCAGGGTATATCATTTCAACAAAGGTGAAGTCCCTAACATCTTCCAGACATGCCACAAATTTGTTTTTATTACTTTATTAAATAATACTGTACTACCAAAGTCATTATATAGCCCATAATGCTAAAGTAAAATTGCACGATTTTTAACAAGATCAAGAAAGTAGGTCTGGTAGGGCAATTTGTTGGAAAACATTTTTTCAAACAGCAATTCAGCATGTTTCATGGCTACAGTAGGCCTAATGTTTTGGAAATAAATACAACGTCTCGCCTAAAAGTCCTGTTGAAAGCATAAGCAACTAACTCGAAATGCGAAAAAAGAGGACATTTGGGCATTTTTGAGCGTCCTCGGAGGACCATTTACTTTTCTTGAGAAAAGAGGACAAATCCTCTTAAAAGAGGACGTATGGTAGGCCTATTATATACAAGTTGTTAAATGTTGTAGACCTGTATATAAGAGTACATTTACGTATGCGTATGTATAAAAGTACATGTATATTCCTACAGGAGACTGCTGAGACCGATATATAAAAAATTTTATACCACCAAGTTCTTTTCTCTGCCAGCAAATTGAAACGGTAAAGTTCAGGATTTTTTGTAAGAAAGAGTAAATTTCTACGAAAAATAACTAAACAACAAATACATAGCCTATAGGTTGTAAAAGCCAAGTTTAGGTCGAGTTTGTTCATGTTGTAGTACCGTATGTCACGAATACGCCACATGGATTGCCGACGTCACAGTCTCACAGATTATTAGTTATAGCACTTTGCAAAAGGCTTAAAAAGAAGTGCGGCAGATATAATGCCCAAAATTTATATTTAATGATATACGGGTGACTGCCCACGGTATTGTACTCGTAGGCATAAATGCTCTGATTTGCTTTTTCAATTAAGTATGAATGAAAAGTTTGCATCGGGCAATTTCAAGGAGAACAACTTATTAACACAATTGTCTTTACGAAGTGATTTAAGTACGATGAAAGTATGAAACGGAATCGGAATCTTTTCAAATGCTATGTACAAAATAGCTTTATATTATTTTATGATACAATTGTACTGTGCTCTATATATACCGTCAAGATATTTTGTTGAAATCTTGATCAGAAATTACTACGTTTGTCAATGGCGCCCCAAATGCGCAGAACGCAAAAATATTTTTAAGTCTTCAAATGAAATTTATATTCTCCAATTTGTACAAACAGTAGCTGGCAAACTAAAACGGACAATTTTAAAATGCTACATCGGCTACAACTATTTTGTAACGTCGTATAACCCGATTATTTTATGTGTTGCAAAGATCAGCCAAGTTTCTAGGAACAAAGCTGGTGCTGCGTAAGGTCAGTATTCGTTTCAACCTTACATTTTGCAAAAGTTTTTAAAAACTGGTTTTAAAATTCCGACGCTCATACACCTTGCCAAAATGCCGTGGCGCAAATTTTGTGTTTTGACACTTTACAAAATGAGACCTATTCTTATTTTTTACGTACAATAGCAGTAGGGTTGCCATCAATGTTCCCTCTAAGCTGCGCGCGTGCGCAAATGCGCACTGCTGACACGGTCTCCGCGCACAGAAAATCTGTGCTGCGCACAAGAAAAACATCCAACCTGAATTGAAAATAAATAACTATTTTTATTGAATAGAAACCGCGGCTACTATTTTTTATTTTTGAACGTTTTGTGCGGCTTCTATTTTTATTACATGAAGTACCGGTAGTGTTGATTAGGTGACAATAAAATTCTGCGCTCTCTTTTGAAAAAATGGTTTTTATTCAATTACTATCCGACCACTACTGTAATGTGACAACTGCTGCATGTGCAAGCTCTCAATGACAGCCTTTATATTACACCGGACTCAACACTCTATTGGAAGACGCTGTTTCCATTGTCTTCCAAGTTGTGTCGTTATAATTATATTTCTGCTACGGCATTTATCGCGCTATTACATAACGTCATACTTGCCATAAGTTCAATCTGAGTTCACGGTATAATTGCAGACTTATCGAAGAATAGTTGTTTGACAATCAGTTCCGTAAACATGCTATCTACCTTGCACTTTTGAACTTATTGTACTAAGCTGGATAACCCCATACTTGTCATCCTATTTTGTAAACATGTTATTTACATTGCATAATGAACTTGCCGAATTCGAAATACCTAACCTCTAAGTGATTGACAACTTAATTGGTTGAAATAGTCGTAACTATTAGCAAGCTCCAGTGTTTTAGAGAACTTTTGTAGAAAGTCACTTGTAAGCATGAGCAAAAGACGTGCTTATTCTATAGAATTCAAAACCGAAGTAATTAAGTTTGCAGAAAAACATTCAAATCGAGAGACCGGAAGAAAGTTTAAAATCGACGAGTCAATGGTACGGAGATGGTTGCAAAAGAAGGAAGAAATAAATGAAGCTTACGAGAAACCAGGACCATCGAAGAAGAGATTCAGGCTTGAAGGAGCTGGGCGAAAGCCATGCCTATCCACAGTGGAAGACGAGTTAATGGAGAAAATTGCCAAAGAACGAGCTGAACACCATCATGTCTCCACAAACCTAATCATGGTCTGGGACACGAAAATCGCCGAAGAAATTGGCTTGACTGAATTTATGGCTTCTCGTGGTTGGTCGTTCAACTTTATGAACAGATTTAATTTGTCAATCAGACGGCGAACGACTACAGGACAGTCATTGCCACGTGACCTTGAGGATAAGATTCGTAACTTTGTCGCTTTTAACAAGAAGCAAATAAATATCAACAGTCTTCAACCGGCCATGATTGCTAACATGGATGAAACACCAATATGGGCAGACATGTCCAGTGCCACCACAGTTGATAGCAAAGGCGTCCATACTGTTCCCATTAAAACCACACGGCATGAAAAAAAAACGACTCACTGTTTGTCTCGCTGTAAAAACAGGAGAGACAAAAATGAAACTGTATGTGGTAATTCCAGCTGCAAAAGTCAAGAGAGAGCTTGCATCTATCCCTGGGGTTGTGGTGGCAGCAACGCAAAATGGCTGGATGAACGAAAAGCTTACTTCGGATTGGGTTGAAAAGGTGTGGACAAACTTTTCCTTTACAAAACGCATGCTTGTGTGGGACTCTTTTAAATGTCACATTTCTGATGAAAGAGAAGAACAACTGAAACGATATAACACTCTAATGTCAGTCATTCCTGGGGGCTGCACGAAGTACTTGCAGCCACTTGATGTGTGCATCAACAAACCGTTTAAATCAATTTTTCGTGAGTTTTATGACGACTTGTTTAGAAAAGGTCAATTTGAATACACAAAGGGTGGAAAAATAAAAGCAACCAGTCATTCAGGCTACTGCAAATTGAATGGGTTGTTAAGGCATGGGAAAAAGTTCCAAATGAGATTGTAATAAACTCTTTTGAGGTTAGCGGGATTACAACTAATAATGTCACAAAAATTTTCTGCCTTGGAAATTGAAGTTCCAGTGATAATAATGACTTGAACGATATCAGTATTATTGATGATGATGAAAATGACCATTGATACAATACCGTAGTTGAAATAAAACATATGTACAATGCTTCAGTTGTTTTTATTGCATGTCGTTAGATATGTTTGCTTTGTTTTCTTTAATCAGTAAAGAAGCGATATCATCATTGTCTTCTGCGGCTTCTATACGAGGGCGGCTTTTATTGTTTATTTTTAATCAAATCGTGCGGTTTCTATTCGAGGGCGGCTTCTATTCAAGGGCGGTTTCTATTCAAGAAAATACGGTAAACGCATAAAAATGGCCACAGTGCCCACGTCTGATGTTGCTCACAGTGGTCCAAGGGACCGCTCAGGGAGTTAGTGTGTTTGCTCAGACTCGTGAAAAATTAGAGGGAACATTGGTTGCCATACGTCCGGATTTTCCCGGACATGTCCGGAATTTTAGTGTTCAAACTGCGTCCGGGGGAAAATGCTAAATTATGCTTAAATGTCCGGAAATTTTAAAATTGTTTGTTGCGTTACGGGTAATAATTTCATTGTTACGTCATAAACGACAATACAGCGCTCTATTTGTGATACAATGATACATGGATGAGTGGAGCTAGGCTAGTAGCTGAAGGCCTTATATCTTGGTCGATATTGCAAAATTTAGAACATGTCTGAAACGATAAGAGCGTATATTCGCTGAAGAAAATTATAAAGCAGTAGAAAAATAGCGCAACAAGAAGTCTGTTGCAGACCAAATTAGAATACCAAGGAAATTGTCGTTTGTTTAATGCTTAATAATTTCGAAGTGGGCCGCGGGTTTTGTTCGCACTGTCAAGGTGGGGCATTGCTAGTGTGACGTAATATTGACAGACAATGTGTTCATACCTCATTCTAAAAACCGCTAGTGAGCACTAAAGAGTGTCCGGATTTTAGGCCACGAAAATATGGTAACCCTATTCTAACTATAAGGATAAATTTTGATAAGTTTAAGGTAAGGATAAGTTTTTGGTTCAGTTTTAACTTTCTCAACAAGCGTGCTGACGTCATTTAAGTAAACAAATTGCTTTTAACCAAAGATTTAACCAAATTTATTCTGCTGTTGGGTCTTTATTTGGCTGTCGTATTCATTGGTCTTTTGCTGATTGCTGGAAATGGGCTTGTTTGTAAAAAGAAAACTGTGAACATTATTACCCTTGTAGTACCGATTGCAACAGCTTGATAAAGGATTGGGTATAATGATACAATATTTAAACATTGAAAGATTTTCTTTTAGTTCGTATTCATGTGTTACACTTTGTGGCTATGACTTTTATCAAACTGTGACGAAGCCTAGTTGGACTTTAAACTTACAGTCTTTATCAAATCTTTTAATTATCAATCAATCTTCAATCAATCAATCTTTTAATTATATCAAACGCCGTGCTATGTTATGGCCCTTGTTTAGGATGCGTACCGTCTCCAATTACATCCGGGTTTCTTAAGCTGTTACAACAACGCCCTGGGAATTTCTATCTGTGGATCAAAGTCTAGTGTTACAGTGACATGGAAGAATCTCTTTAAATGTGGCCTGAAAGCGGTGATTGCATTGACGCGAGTAAATGATACATCAACATCAACGCTGTGAGCTTGGTTAACGTAATGTGATGCTTAACCAGCTTTAGCGGTTTAAGGAATGTGATATCATTGGATTCAGATTTACCGACTTCCTGTTTTGCATTAGGATTGCACAGTTAAGTCACAATCGGTTTTCTGAACTGAAAAAAAAACGTTTTACAGACTCTTAAACTCATCTACAGAGTGTCGGCCGACGATAAAGCAATTCTACTTAGGGGAGATATCGCCAGTTTTTGAGAAAATTTGCAGATGCATTAAACGTTTGCAAAACAGAACAATAGAAAAGCCTCGGCCTTGTTCTAAACCTTGCAGTGAGTGAGTTTGTGTGTTTAAAGAAAGGTTTTACCAAAACGTGCGAATATTACTGCAGGTAGAAGATTAACATGACCATGACATGACATGACATGATTAACATGGACCATGAATTTATGTATACAAATTCGGAGATTCGATAGAAATAACTTTGGTGAAAACAGCAGGAATTATTTGCAAACTAATCAAATTTGTAATTATGCAGATAACAAAAAGTTCGTTTGGGCAAGTTATTTGTCCTCCTCAGGTACATCTTGTCCTCCTCAGATAACACTCGGTTAATTCTCCGCGCTGTTAACAATAATCAGAACATTTGTGGATGAAAGTCTTCCATATATAAGCTGGCAAAGAAATTGTAAAGAATCCATGATTGAGGTGGCAAAATATTTTTGATCGCCTTTATTAAGCAATGGAAATTGTCGACCCACTTTGATCATTACGTCGCATGCTTCGTTGACCACGTATCCAGACGTCAAACCGAACAAGTCCAGTGCGTAGGATTAAAACCGCTGTAAAGTAAGAATTAGGCAACGTATTTTCAAACTTTTTCTTTATAGCTTAAAAGAATTCATATGCTACTTAGCGGAGCAAAATCATTACAATCCAAAACCTAGAACACTTGTAATTTGAAAAAGAATCAAAGTGGGTTCACATTTTCCATTTTTAAGTATAAGCGATCAAAA
This sequence comes from Clavelina lepadiformis, assembly GCF_947623445.1. Classification (NCBI taxonomy): domain Eukaryota; kingdom Metazoa; phylum Chordata; class Ascidiacea; order Aplousobranchia; family Clavelinidae; genus Clavelina; species Clavelina lepadiformis. The sequence goes on from NC_135243.1 coordinate 9,333,127, forward strand.
ATATCTTACCAACCAGACAGTAACTCGGCAGCAAGGGTCTATTAATAATGAATCAGCTATACGGTATAGCGGTGTATAGTTTGATAAGTATAACCTATACCTATTAAAACTCAGCAAGAAACCAGGACAAAGTATATGATGAACATTACAAAAGCACAAAATCAAGAAGAATTTCTTTGAAGTAAATGCTTACTTTGTTCATATTTTGACTCAATTTTGTACTTATTCTAATAACTCGCAAAGTTTGTAATTCATTTAAACTATGTTAACTCAGCCTTTAAATATTTATGCTTATTGAAACAATTTTTTGTTCAGTGTGAAATTTTCTTAGAAGGAACTCTGCATAGAACATCATAGTGGCTTTAAACCAAAATATTGGAAAAAATTAGCCTTTTTATTTCCACGTAATGCTTGTGCAGTTCTAATAATATTTTAAAATTATCAGTGATATATTACGTCAATTTTTATATCAAACGCCGTGCTATGTTATGGCCCTTGTTTAGGATGCGTACCGTTTCCAATTACATCCGGGTTACTGAAGCTGTTACCACAACACACAATGAGTTTCTATCTATGGATCAGAGTCTAGTGTTACAGTGACATTGAAGAATATCTTTAAATGTGGTCTGAAAGCGGCGATTGCATTGACGTGCATCAATAACACATCAACATCAACGCTGTGAGCTTGGTTAACGTAATTTGATGCTTAACCAGCTTTAGCGGTCTAAGAAATGTGACATCATCGGAGTCACATTAACGAACATCCTGTTTAGCTCGAAGATTGCACAATTAACTCACAATCGGTTTTTTGAACTGACAAACAACATTTGCCAGACTCATAAATTCAACTACAAAGTTAAGCCGACATTAAAGCAATTCTATTCAGTTGAAATATTGCCAGTTTTTAAGAAATTGCGCAGATGCATTAAACGTTTGTAAACAGAACAATAGAAAAGCTTGGACCTTGTTCCAAAACTTGCATGAATTTTTGTGTTCAAAGAAAAGTTTGACTCAAATTTTCGAACATTAGTGCAGGTATGTTGCCAATCTTCCAGTCTAATTAGATAATTAAAGGCTATGCAAAACTATTGTTTACTCGATAATAAATGATAAAAAATAATTAATTTGTATTTAAAATGTCTTGACGCCTTAAAGCAATATGTAGATGATTCACGTCAATTGTATAAACGAGCAGAATCTTCATGTTTCATGCTGCAGAATCTGAATGTTGTCGTTGTGTCGTTGTACATTGCTCGACAAGGCCTACAGTATTTTAGCCATGATCAATATTGCTCACTTTTATTTACTTACTTTTATTCTGTCTTATTTAGATTAATGCGCTAATTTGCATTAATAGTCGCAGAAATTTGCATAAAATTCGTCATAAGCTTTGAAAACAAGGCCGGCCTTAGCAAGCGCGGAGCTCAATACAAGACCTGCATTTTGCCGATTTTTAGTAATTAATTGTCATATTAATAATAATGATGACGTAGTACAAATAAGAACTCTTTGCAAATTAGAGCTCATCAAAGCTTTGCTTGGTGGTTTATTTTCATCAAAACATTCTCTTACGAGAAAACAATGAAAAATAACAGTGTGATCTGCGCAAAATGAAAGCTAAATTTTTGTTTTGCTGCTAAGCAGCCCGGTGCCCAACGTAGTCGCATCGCTTGCATTGACCTAAGGCAGGCCCTGTGCGCCGGTTAATAAACCGTTCGTTATTAAATTGGAAATCGGTTGAGACCAAGGACTAGCATTATTAAACAAAGTCTAGTGCATTATGTAAGAAAGTATGAACTTTGTGACCTTTCGAATGAGCGCCATTGAACCCAAACTCAGTTGTTTGAAAATAAATACTTAAGAACCAAGGTGATGAACGAAGCCTTAGACGCGTACGGTATTGCGGAAAACAATCAAATTATAATATGCAAGCAACATACAAAAAGTTTATTGGAGTCACATTTCCAGCATAATTACTTGGATTACGTTTTACGATAGATATGTACAAGAAAATGTATAGAATACCGATAGATAAAGAAAATGTACTTACAGTAAGTACTTAAAGACACTGCAAGACGGTTTTAATTTACTGAATTGTTTTTGTATTATGAGCGTGCGTTGTTATTTACCGTTGCAAGATGGACAATACTGGACCGCACGTTGCAGCTTTTATACGATTAATTGATAATGACCTCCATGCAACAAAAGTCGTCGTTGCGTCGCATTGACGAAACCATATGACCTCTATATACACTTATACAGTATCAGCATTTTTTACAATCCCTGTTTGTAGACGCGCTCCTTTTGTTGTTTCCTTATTGGTATGGCACTTTGCCAATTATTATTGACCATTCCTGTGAAGTTGATCACGTGGTGTAACCGGCAAATTTATAAATGCTGATCACCTAAGGGGTGTGTTTCGGGCCAGCAAGACCTGAATTCCACCTTACCCTGGATATTAGAAATGCACACGGATTTCTTGACAGTCTTTATATTGAACGGCTAGAAAGCAATGATCACTCGAAAGACGGACAAAACAGATACAAATCTGTGGGCGTCTATGTGTGTGGGCGTGTATGCGTGTGTGTGTGGTGATTTCTATAAGTACAGAACCCAGGGTAATGATACTTATCATCTGAAAGTACAAGGCCAAAGTAATGGAAATGATCAACTGCCCTGTGAGTCTGCACACAATAGCATTAATCTGCGATACTAGTAAATTTGATCTCAATCACGTGGCTAACAAATATAGACATTAAATCAAGTTTACTGGCAACTAACTTATCATACTGCATGCAAACAACCAATTAAACAAATCAGATTATAAACTGCAATACACATACTAAATTGTTTGGGATTAAAGCTGATGCGCGACTAGATAAAACACAAAGAAACTGGGCGTTAACAAGCACATGGTAGCAAAGCAGGTCATGGCTCTCCAGATCTAAAGAAAGGAATTTAAGACAAGGAAAGCGAATTACTACGAGTCTAGACACGCAATGACAAAGGTATTTGGAGTTTTGGGCGACACAAAATCATATAAATTATTGTTACTTAAATCATAAAAATTAAATAAACAACAACGCTAATTTGGACGTTTCGCGTGGTATCTCGATTATCACGTCATATGGTATTGGATACTTCATACAGCGGTTATTACAAAGATCATTATCAACATGACAACAATATATTTTTTGTGCAGGTGCAAAAAGTTTTACTCTTAGGTAAGATTAAAAATGAAATTAATCGTTTTATTGATGGTGATGCTTCTGGCTTCGGCACATGCAAGACCTCAGCTTTCAGCGTTTCAATATGATGCTTTACGTAAGTAATTTGCTTTAAATCGTAAATTTATTGAAAGGTTTGTTGACCACGAGATCTGGGTAGATCATTGGTGGTCAATAGAGAGATCACGTAAGAAACCTACCGAGTAGACTAGTATATAAGCCTACTTACAAAATTCTTCAAACTAGCCTACTGTGATGGTGATTATTGAGTCACTGACTCATCGGTAACAACTGTGACGATGACCATTGAGCTGTCGACGCTGAAAGGAGCAAAATTGATAAGTTCGTTTTCTGTATATTATCTTGCTGGATTTTCAGCGAACCGCTACTTTCGTATACCGCATCATGGTTATTTCAATTTCTTACTATGATTGTTTTTTTGTTTTTTTTTTAATTTGAGTAAAGTACATAATTTGTGCTCGAAAATGAATGCCTGAAAGGAAAGAAATTATGACGTGATAATAAATCGAACTTGATTTTGATGTTTATCGCTCAGTGTAAGGAGCAATATTTTATGATTAATTATTATCAGTGTTATACAAAGTCTACCCTATATAGCCAACTAAGAATGACCACGTCTAGAGCTTGTTGTCAAGAGCTCATACTTGTTGGACATGTGAGGATGACGGTTTATCAGGCGGACTTATTATTATGACAACTCTTTGCTTTTCTTATAATCTTACACATTTTGCTGATTGATCGGGTTGTAGCTGCTCGTTAAAGTTGTTGTTGTTGTTGTTGGTTGTTAGCAAGGGTCCAGTTTGTCAGTCGCGTGTTTAGAAAATATTGGTCGGATAGTTTCGTGTTTGAAAAAATTCCAGGTTTAGTTAATTACTGTCTGGCGTTTTATTGGACACTTATTGTAATATCCAATGAAATTTTAACAAATTCTTTTCTAAGCTTAATTGACATCATCTGCTCAAACGACGACATGTGACGTCACGTATTACTGACTGTCGTAATAGGCGGTGTGTCTGATGACATATGACGTCACGTATTACTGACTGTCGTAATAGGCGGTGTGTCTGATGACATGTGACGTAATAAATGATAGTAAGATATACTTTAACTAAGGAAATATTTGATGCATGGTGATAATGCTGCAGGAATATTTTGTTTGTGTTTAGGTATGTGCCATTATTACCTTCCACGCTGCATCCAACTATCCGAGTTCAACTGTAAGTGTGAGGATGATGCAAGAGGGAATTCCCGTGAATGCATACCACAATCATGGGTTTGTGACGGGCAACAAGATTGCTTGAATGGAGCTGACGAAATTGATTGTAGATGCGATCCTGGCGAGTATCAGTGCTATGATGGAGTCGGTGTGAGGTTCGATCTATGCATCAATGAAAGCAAAGTGTGTGATAGAGAGTTGGATTGTTTTAATATGAGAGATGAGTATAATGAAAATTTCGGGGAAGGATTCCAATGCAACAATGGTCGATATATACCAGCATCATGGAAGTGTGATGGACTTGATAATTGCGAGGATAACAGCGATGAAGATAATTACGATTGTCCTCAACACAGATGCGATTGTTACAAAGAAGGAAACGACACTTGCAAGAACGGAAGAAGAAGCTACTATCATGAGGGTAAGTTGAATTATTTCTTGTCGTTGATAAAAAAAAATTATTAAATTCTGTGCAGACATTTAAATTATTTACTTGGAATTAAAATGAAAGCTATGCATAGCTTAGTTAGATTTTGGTTGAATCATATTTTCAATTCGACGCTAAATCATCAATAAAGCCTTAAACTTAACAATTAAATTTATTAACTGCATGGTCAAATGAGACCGTTTAGTAACATGACTTAAAATTGTAAAGGAGAGGGTCATATAATAATCATGTAACTTACGAGAATATTGGTGAAGTTAGGTTAATAATTTTGTTTTAAGTTTAATCGGCATTTATCTACGTTTTTTAGCAATAACCCATTGTGAAATCATACTGTTAAGAGTTATTGAGTGTGAAATGTCCGCCAAACACAGTATTGTACATTAAACTTGTGTTAAAGTATATTTTTAGTTTGTTTGTTGAAGTCGGTTTTGTAAATATACGGACGTATTTGGCGTCTGGAGTGTTGGCAAGGGAAGGTCGCCACCTATTCAGATGTGGCAATTAGTTTGCTTAAATTTAGGAAGACCCTAGTTTGAGAACAGAGTTAATTGAATAGTTAGCACAAATGGTTTCATACGTTTCATCATTGGAAGATTTCAATGCAACAGATTTAACGTCATCTGATGTCAACGCTGTCCGGGTCACAGGAGCGACAGTTGCAATGAGTCATGCTTGTGATGTGACCTACGATCCCGTATCTAATTATTTCAGCAAGTAAAGCTCAGTTGAGTGACTGGTAACATGCACTAGTTTTTCATACATCTCACAAGCATATTGCAAACGTTAATATCCGTCTTTTGTGTTGTCGAAACAAAACGTAATATAGAGGATACAACAGCAATTACAGCATATTTGTTTTCTAAAGTAAACTTTCACAAAAGACAAATAAAACGAAATGTTTATTGGCATTATATCTGATGCGTAATTAATCGCAGGTTTCCAGATATGTCTGATAGTTCCCGACCTGTTGCTAATCATGAAATCATTAAAAGCATTTTTAAGACTGCAGAACTCGACTTATAGGATTGAAAAATCAAGAAATTTTTTAATTTGCAAGTCGTGATAGGGAATTGTTGCTACAATTAATACAAGCCTTGTACAAAATAATGATGTGCTTTTTAATCGTTTACTTTCGTGCACTTTGCAACACAAAACTACCTTCGTAGAATCCGATGCATGCAAACGTTTGTGAAAGTTCACTCATGTCTGTTACTTTCAAACAATTCACTGCTCAAAGATCTGCAGCCTACATGTTCAGTCTTCAGAAGAATGATAAATTCAAGAATACCAAGATCCAGAGGTTTAGGATTGAACAAAGAAAATTCTTATGCAAGATCTTGTCTACGTCTACTAAGTGTCAAAGATCATACAAAATCATTCGTAAACCTGGAAGGACATCAATGCGTCACCTGACATTCTCTGGACAGTTTAAAACGAATTCTCTGGGGGCAACATCATCGTGTACAAGAGTAATCTCGTGGAAATTTACAGGAACTTCGATTATCCTAGAATCTGTCGCCTACACTACCTCGTAAAGGCAAAATACCTTGGACGGTTTTTAGACATTTTGTGCCCAGAGTCTAATCTGTGCAGAGATTAAGCCGCTGTTTTATAATTTTAAAAGCACTCATCTCATATAAGCAACACAGCTCTTAGAGAATATTTCAATCGATTTTAAAAGTCCACTAAGAGAACGCTATCTACCTGCATCTGGCAGCAAGATGGCAAATAATCCATTGTATCTGCGCATGACTTGGCACCAAAGCAAACGAGTCAAGAATTGACGCCTTCCAAATGTTTTTTGAGCACGAAACCAACGAATTATGAAAGAGACGTTTCCACCTGCTGCCGGAGAAGAAACCAGTTTGTCGAAATGGATCCGAAAGATACGAAAACACTGATGCACAGTTGAGTGAAAGTACACCTAGAAGATCGGGCAGACTAGTGAACCTGTCAGATCGGTTGCGATCGTTACAAAGCGTGTTTTATTCCGAATTGTCCATACACAGCTTAGCGATAACGGAGTGGGCTGACCTCTAATTAAATTTTTAGTTCATGGTCCTCAGAGAAAAAGCTTGGCCTGGAACAGTACTGCATGGTGTTTAAAAGACACAAATTTGTGACCAATACGTATAAATCGCTAATGTCAACACAGTATCTACAGATTACTGGTAAAAGTGAAACAAAACGTGTGAGATGCCTTTTTATGTTACTAAAGCTAAGACCAAATCATGTAAAACACTATGTTCATATAATGCGGTGAAAATGTTTTTGCAACACATTAAGATAAATAATGACTTGGCGGCTACACAATCGTAAATCTGCAAATTAAAATTTCTTCGGTAAAATAAATATTTTAAAAATATTTTATGCCTAAACGGTAAAAGTTACTTTGCTTGTCAAATTATCCTGATTTATTAAAAATACTCTGTGCAGAGAAATGCAATGGATATACAAACTGTCCAGATCGGAGCGACGAATGGAATTGTTCATCATGTCCGTCACGGCGGCCATATAATTGCGCTTGTTATAAGATTGATACTTACTCTTGTAAAGAAGGTGGACTTGTATGTTATAATCATAATGGTGGGAGAAGTTCATTGCTAGTATTAATAGTTTTATGATTATTTACGAAAATATTTTTTCACATTATCTTGACTAATTAAAAACACATCCTACAGAAAGATGCGATGGATATGCACACTGTCCAGATGGGAGCGACGAATGGAATTGTTCATCATGTCCGTCATGGCGGCCATATAATTGCGCTTGTAATAAGATTGATGATTACTCTTGTAAAGGAAATGAATATGTATGTTATGCGCACGATGGTGGGTGAAGTTTATTGCTAGTATTAATATTTTTTTGATTATTTACAAAAACATATTTTCACATTATCCCGACTAATTAAAAACACATCGTACAGAAAGATGCGATGGAATTGCAGACTGTCCAGATCGGAGCGACGAATGGAATTGTTCATCATGTCCGTCACGGCGGCCAAAAAATTGCGCTTGTAATAAGATTGATACTTACTCTTGTAAAGAAATTGGACCTGTATGTTATACGCACGATGGTGGGTGAAGTTCATTGCTAGTATTAATATTTTCATGATTATTTACAAATACATATTTTCATATTATCCTGACTAATTAAAAACACATCGTATAGAAAGATGCGATGGACAAGCACTCTGTCCAGATGGGAGCGACGAATGGAATTGTTCACCATGTCCGTCACGGCGGCCAAATAAATGCGCTTGTAATAAGATTGATACTTACTCTTGTAAAGAAATTGGACCTGTATGTTATAAGGATTATGGTGGGTGAAGTTCCTTACTAATGTTATTATTTTTATGGCTATTTAACTGTTGGACCTGTATGTTATAAACATGATGGTAGGTGAGGTTTTAGTTTTAAAATTTGACGGTATTTAACATCAGTTAATATTTAACGATGTTTAATTTCTTGTTTTTAAATGATTTATTTAGACATAATTTTATAAATAGCTAGAAACTAGATTCATTTTTTAGAAAATCTTTGCCTATTATTTGATGTTTATTGCTAATCTTGTTTGTTCATTCATACAGTTGTTTTTATGTAGTCATACAGATGCATTACGCAAATATACATCAATTAATCACAGATAAAATCACCATACAATAAACATGCAGTAAAACACGTAATTGTTACGTCATTTCGTCACATAAGTTCCTATTGTCCACAAGATCTTAGGCTTGGTAAACAAGAATACGTTTCAAATGCACGTCTTAAAAAGCCAGTCCGACAGCGATAACTCAGCATTATGTATGACGACCTCTTTGCATAGAGTTGAGGCAGGGGTTTGCATTCGTATAAGAAGTGGTAATGGAAGCTTCACACAAAAGAAGGGAAGGCTAACTTCTGAAAAAGAGGAAATTAATTCTGTTCAAATCAAATTATTATTACCAGTGTGCCGTAGTAAAGGCGAGAGCTGGAGAAAAATATTCAATCAGGTCTGATGGATTTCCGGTGTTGTCGGACGATCATCGCTTAGTTCTCGTTTTGTCCTTCCCTGTATGAGTTGTCGATGTTCTCATAAATCTTCTTCCGGTTGGGTTACCTTATATTTACGGGCCAGCAAATGCCACTTTCAGGTGTTTTATTTTCTTTTTAACTTAGATTGGACGAGTGCTTCTAAGAAATTTCTTTGAATTGAGATAAATTTTTGTTGTCGGTCGCCGGTTTTCTTTCAACAGATATGCTGTACAGTCTGGAGTCTTTAAGCGCATTTGCTTTTTTTTATCACGAATGACAACATGTCATTTCCTGGCCTTGGTGGTTCAAACTAAGTTGTAACTACGAAGATATGAGTATTCGTAGATCCGTCATATTTCGCTTCTTGACCTTGCAGTTTCGTCGTCCATCTTTAATTCTATGTTTGCCTTTACCAAACGTTACTGGACTTGTTATGCTTCTGGCATCAAAGTTTCATTCAGGTGACTCTGAGAGTAATTAACCGACAACTACTCCACAGTGCCATCGTCGTGTGAGATCGCTTCGCTACATTCGTGAAGATGTAAGAAACTTGCCTACTCTGTCCAGTTTGGTTGCTGAGTAATTTTATTGTCTTTGCTGAGTGACGGTTAAAATTTGTGAAATTTCTTTAATCTTCAGTGTCCGATGATGACAGCCCGTTAATAAAATGTCCGGTTCAGCAAAATCTATTTGAGATTAGAATGTTTGTAGAGATGTTTGGAAGCTTCAGATTTGCCATTAGAACGATAATCTATTTTACCATAATCCTCAACCGTCGTTCAACGTGTCCAACCAATCGCTTCCTCCATTTTATTTAACTCTTAACACCGCTCCAAACTGAAGTTATCGCCAGTTATACTGTACAGTCGGCATTTTGTCCTTGTCACGGTTGCCCTACCGTTAATATACTTTAAACTTAACAAGTTTCTAAACGAACTTTATTAAACTTTATAGAATTAGAAATCTTCTGTTAAGTTTAAAGTACATTACTGACAAGCAAATTAATGACAAAAATACGTGGTCACATTGTTATTACCATTTATGTTTTCAATGTTGGAATGTTGAACATAGCGTTTGGTGCGGGGTAATTGCCAGTCTAAAGCAGCATCGACATTACTGACCAACCATTGATTTAACATGCTTCTTTAAAGCGTGATTTTGGAACCTTACGTTTTCTCTTTTTGTGTCGTTTGTCGGTTCAGAGTTGTCGTATCAGGGTCGGTAGCGTGATCTTGCAATAAAGAGGCAAGTCGACATCCAAGAGGTTTTCGGTTTGACCATCACCGAGAAAATAATGACTTGTCTTGGCAAGACACTTAAACACGTGTCTAAAGGTGAACATGAAAGTTGACTTCACTCGGATTTCTGTCCACTTAGTCTAAATCATTCCATAAATACGATGAAAAAGTGACAAGCGTTATGAATATTAGGTAAATACAGTAGTAAGTAAAAATATTAACAATAAGATTTACAATTAAACAAAACCTATACGTTTCAATATAGGTTGGGTCAGGAACATCAAGCATACTTACTCATTGTGTGTATAAATAGAAAGAATATGAGTTAAAATTCAATGTGCTAATCGAATGTCACTGTGCTTAAGAACAAATCAGTAACAGAAAATTTGTTCAGTTTTCACAAAAAATTTGTCGGAATACGTTTAACATGTAGAATTGTTGATAAAACTAATACATTGCGTATCAAAATTTGGCGTATTTGTTTTTATAGATAAATGTAATACATATAAGAGATGCCCAGACTTATCAGATGAAAAGAATTGTTCTTGTCCGGAAGGCAAATTCACCTGTTCCTGCTTCCGTAAGAACTTTCCTACTTGCAATGTGGAGAAAGGATGTATCCCGATGGAATACGTCAATGATGGAAAGTTTGACTGTGATAGTCGTAATGATGAACAGTATATCAAGTCATTGGACAAAATGAGTTGGGGTTCTTGCATGTTTAATGTTAGTAGGTTAGAAAATGAAAGCATTTGTATCCCACCTTGGTGTGACAATTCTACTTGTACAAATGTACCTTCCTTAGAGTGTAGTAAGTATGATTGCAACATGACTGACGCGGTTTGCTTTTCTTTCTGTTCTGACACAAAAACTTCAGCTAGCAACCCTAACAGAATATTCCAGTGCACTGACCAATCAATAATCTTCAGTCAAAACTTTTGCAATTTGAAGAAGGACTGCAACGACGGAACTGATGAAATAACATCTGAACCTGGATTTAAGTGCTCTGCCAAATTCTCAACCATTCTATGCGTCCTTCCTCAATGGAATCTTTACGACGACATCCCACAATGTTATGATAATTCTGATCTTTGTTTCAGCAGTGATGGTTCCTTTCATTGCTTTAAGTGTCTGGACGATCGCTTGATCATCTCGCCTAAGCAAATCTGTGATGGTCTCTTTGATTGTTTTGACCTCTCAGACGAATGTCTCTGCGAAAATCCATCTTTGCCGGAGTGTCTGGATATCTTTTCTAGTTCATCGCAATGCAACTTCATTAAATTTTGGAGCATTGAATCAAATGACACTTCTAATACTTTGCCTTCTTTGCAAGTTGACAAAAATTTAAAGATTTGCAAGAACAAACAGGGCGACACACTTACTGTTTTGTGCGATGGAAGACCAGAATGCCTGGACTTCTCAGATGAGTGCAAATCGTGTCCCAATCCTCCTGCACTCTGTAATGATACTTGCCGCACTTACTACACGATGGGAGATCGATATTGTGACGGTTACATTGATGAGGCATGGAAGTACTTACAAGACACAAACTGCTCCAAAGGATTTGATGAAAGAAACTGTCCGAAACGATTTCAATGCAAAGCTGGTAAGAAGTATAGCATCGACATCTTACAAAAATGTGATGGTAGGGAAAACTGTGATGATGGAATTGACGAAAAAAACTGTACCAACAGGTACTACTGTACAACAAAGGTAGGAAATCTGGTATCGATTCCAAAGTCTTCGTTTCTCAATGGTAAACAAGACTGTGTTGATGGGTCAGATGAATTTGTTCGTGGGTTATTCTCTTCCGCTCGTAAAATGATTGACAACCTCGGTTTAAAAATATGGCTGTGGATTGTCACTGTATTCACCATTGCGGGAAACTTTTACGTCGCCATTATCTCTGTTAAAAATATCGATAGAAGGAAAATGAAAGATGCTTCTGTATGCAACCATGTTTTAATAATCAACCTCTCCGTCTCTGACTGCTTAATGGGTGTATATTTGATGATTATTTTAGTGAAAGACGTTCAGTTTGCAGGTAGATATTCCGAATTCGATTATGAGTGGAGATCGAGTTTGCTTTGCTCATTGGCGGGAAGTCTGTGCGTGATTTCCAGTCAAACATCCTGCTTTCTCATGGCTGTTCTTACCGGTTATCGCTTGTATGCTGTCTTATATCCATTCAAAGCTCGTCATGCTTCTGCAAAACCTTGGATAATTACTGCAGTCTCTTCATGGATAATTTCCATCATCATTGCTCTCGTATCTAACACCACACATTACTTTAAATCTAAAGTTCTTTTTCTTAATGATTTTTCTTCAACTGATACAGTCACTCATGATTACGTCACAGATTTTGCTTGTCGTCTGGCCATTCTTAGAAACACTTTTCAGGATATCCATGAAATGAATTGGGAAAGTGTTCAAAGCTTTTTGATGGATGAATTTCCTCAATATGCTCCAATTGGTGAAATCGGTTACTACGGTACTACAAGTGTGTGCATGCCACGATTGTACGTAAATCGCAGTGATAGTTTCTGGATCTATTCCATTGTCATGATAACCTTCAACTTCTTTTCCTTTTTCTTTGTGCTCTCTGGATTCGCCTTAATCGCTTGGAAAATGAAGAAACGCCCGATCAAAAGTAACAACGTGCAGAAGCAAAACGCCAAAATGAATCAACGAATCGCTCGCATCATTGTTTCCGATTTTCTTTGTTGGGTTCCCATCTGCATAATGGCTTACATAAGCGTGAGTGGAGTGAAGCTTCCAGATGGAGTTGAAATATTCACTGCAGGAGTGCTCCTCCCCATCAACAGTGCATTCAATCCCATCTTGTACTCGCCCTACATCGAAACGAAAGTGGAATATTTGTGGAAAAGAATTCGCCCCAACTGCAATCAACGCCTCAACAGAGATACCATCGAGCTTAACGTAATTTCCTAAGTATTGAGTTTCCTGGATCAATTCCACCAGGCCGACTCTTAAACATCTTCTTTGCACTTGATTTCTTTACCAGGGTCTAATTATGTGAATTTAAACTTCCAGACGACTGCTCCTTTTCCTTGGTAGATATTATTTGACGGAGGAGATCATTTAACAAAACCTCTTACATTCACAAAATGTTTTTATGTCACTTCTTTAACAAATTGTTTTGTGTCTTATGTTTTGTTGCTTTGACTTATGACTTGTATTGTCGTGTATATAATAAGATTTTGTCAAAACGATTTATAGAAATATTAAAAAATTAAAAAGTTAAACAAAAACAAAAAATAACAAAACAAGAAAAGCATATTAAATTTGCAGTATTTGTTGTGGAGTATATTTGTACAGTAAGTATCCTTTCAGTATATATTATATTTATATATACCTTACAGTATATCGGTTTGAGTTGTTGTTTCTGTAAGACTTTTATTGGAAAACCTGTGAATAAGTTGCTTTGTTTTCCATCTTATAGCGCTCTTCTTGTGAAAATCTTATGTTATTAACATTTCTATAGTTTTTAAAATATCTTATTCAATTATTATCATTAAAATACGTTGGTGTGATTGGATATACTATTATTTCGTTGTCATCAGTGATGTTGGTTGAATAATTCCCCATTCTCATATTTATTCCAAACTCTCCTAAATTTACAATCATTTTATTCAAGATATTGTTGCTTCCAAACTTTCAACGTAACAATGGTTTTTGTCGATTATAAAGTGGTTCAGTAACGACATATGATGTCTGTATTGAAATGTAAGAAGATTGTTTATTGGCATTCGACAGGTTGGAGTGATATGATAGTGTATATCGTTTTTAATTTATCAGATGGCGTGCATTGCGTTATAATTATATATATTTCGCACAAAAAAATGAAATAATAAAAAAATTGACCATTAACATAAAAAATTTAAATCACAAATATAACAAAAATATTATTTAGAAAGTGTTAAACCAAAAAAAAAAAAAAAAAATAATTAAATCATTATTTGGAAAAATATGTTAATCTTTTATTGTGTTTGCTTTGGAGTATGTTTGTTTAACAATTATTGTTGCGCTTTTTAAAAATTGCTTTTAAATGACTCATAAAACAATCATAATAATGCGCATAATTTAAAGTAACCAATCTAACAGAAGCATAGACAACTAAGCTACATCATTTCAACTTATGGAGATTGTTTATATAAGAGCAGACGTCACTTCTATAACAAATTGTTTTATTTTTCATGCTTTGTTGCTCTTACTTGTCTTGCCCTGTATTTAATCGGATTTTGTTAAAGCAAATTTAAAGCATAAAAGAATATTAAACAAACAAAGAAAGTTAATCAAATCTGCAATCATGTATTCGTTGTACAATGTACTGTATATTTAAGTTGTTGCTGTAAGACGTTTGTTAGAAAACCTGTGAATACGTTGCTTTGCTTTCCATCTTATGTCGCTCTTCTGGTAAAGATCCTATGATACGAACATTTCTATGGTTTAGTTGTGTGTTTTATCACAAACTCTAATTATGTTATCGCTATCGCAGATAGCGTTTTTGGTGATCAAGTAAACCCTTGTTTAAATGTTTGCTTTCATTTTCACGCATTTATTCTTCGAAAAAATTATTAACAAGATTTTGGAAATAATTGTTTCTGCACCAATCAATACAATTTGGCCACAACACAAATGTGTATTGACTTATTGTAGATTGACGCGGTCTGACAATTTGAAGACCAATGATTTGTGGCCTTCGTTGAACGAATGCAGAGTTTCGATTTGAAATCTATAACAAAACTAAATTGTTAAAGAATCAGGCCTCCTATATAGAGTACGTTACGACTAAATTCCTCTAAAGTTGTCCTAAGCTTCAGTATTCCGTAAAAAAAGAGGAATTGTTAAAAAGTTGCTTTTGTTTGAAAGTGTATTTAATAATATTTAGGGAATACCCCGTCGCCGATAATTGCTCACCCAAACTGTATTGTTTAAGTATATTAAGAATAGGTCTCCTTCTACTGAAGTCTGTCATCACAGTTTCTCAGAGAGTCAAAATGACGGTTCCATCTGGCCGCAACTTATTCCCGGTACAAACGGCAATAACTAGCGATAACTTCGATAGCGATAACGGCATTAACTATGATACAAACACACGCAGATGTAACTAATACATGCTAACAGTGGAAAAATTTGGTAACGCAAGGCAATATATCACCGGACAAACAAGCATGATCGGCCAGAAGTTAAAAAATAACTTGACCATTATATGATTTATGAAACTCAGTTGCCTTACAACAAACCCATCGTGTTGGTTAATAGGAAGTCGGTGCTTATCGTTTTTGCAATGATTTCCGCTCATTACACAAATGCATTCACGCGTCTAAACTGCCGACAGGGTATTCAGACAAATATAATTTATATAACAAGGAAGTTTTTTCCACTCTTGATTTGACGAGAGCCCTTGCTATAACGCCGATATAGCACCTGAAAAAAAATCAAAACCGATTTTTCTACTAATGGCGAATCATAGATTTTTTTGCAAAAATGTGCTCCAGTTAGATAATAGCAAGTCGGCGTATTTTTAATTTTTTAAAAAGTGAATGGTTTGTAGGAAGCCTTTAGAATCGTTTTGTGGGTTTTATTCAAACCACACCTTTATATCCAGTGAAATACAAGAGCAAGTCTTCGAACATTTGCGCATAATCTCGGCTAAGTAAAGTTGGTATAAAGCCCACGACAGAGTGGGTAAACGCAATTTTGAAATGGGATCGTCCAAAACAGCGTGGTCCAACTGCAGGCCCGCGGGCCAAAGTTGGCCCGCGAGCATCGATTTTTTGGCCGACGAACTGATAGTCAGCTTTGATAGACGCTATTGTCAAGGAAGAACCTCGACCGCAGATGTCACATTGATCAGCATTTAATAGCTAAATAGCTAAGCTCTTCAGTTCTAATTTAAAAACATTGGCCTGCAAGATAAAAAAATTTTCTGATTTTGGCCCGCGATGAAAAGAAGTCCACGCTGGTCCAAAACATGCCAAGATTTAAGACAATACCTGAGCGTTTACATGTGTTACCATCGTTACCTCCCCATATAGCGCCATCGGCTGGGCACTTACACGAGATTGCAGCGACACCGTAAGACTAAAACGCAAACTTAGAATGAACTGAGCACGCGATAAAAGATTTTAAGACCAATAGAAACAAAATGGAGGAAGCAGCGCTTTAAAGTTCCCGATTGCCGGAAAAGAAACGACATTGACATCCGACGAGGCAGGAAAAGAGACGCAAAAACAAATCTTACGTTTTTCGCCTCTATACTTTGTCGTGTCATATGACATAAGGACTTTGCCAAACGGGAAGTTTTCTAACTTATGAATGACACATTAAAGGTAATTATGACTGTCTGTCGATATAATCACTCAGGTTAAAGCTTACTCCAACATTTCATCAAAACCTTTCTATACCGTGTCGAGGCGGCAGATTTAGAGTTATCAGTTCATTCATGGATACCGTGTCCCAAGCGCGCCATTTCTCGAAAACTACACCATTGCAAGACTTAACATCGACGTTTGCAAACAATGCTTACCCCTCGTGCTGGTGCAAATTACGCGCGATTACGCCAGACCACTTCCAACAAACATTCCACAGCATTGAAAATTGGTTCAGCGACATCAATACAATCGTTAACAAAATGTCTAAATACAACATCGCTCAGGAAGAAATGCAAACATATAAGCCTCAGTTTGTAAGCTGATATTGATACAGAACCTTCTGCTTGAGGTTTAAACAGTTCACAAGCCTAATACGTTCTGTGTGTTAAATTATTCTCTGATCTTTCTAAGATACCGATTTAATCTTTTACAAAAACCTCAAATCGACTGAAAAAGGTTTGAAGTTTTCAATGCTACTTCTCCAATATATTAGTTTAACTTTTATGTAACAACTTTTGCCGAAATATTACACTAGAATGTTTCCATTTTACTTTGATGTTCCAAAACTTTCCATCCACTGATTCACCGCATTGAAGCGATTTTCAGTCCTATGTTGCTTGTTTTAACTGATCATGCGCTGAATGAAATACAAAGAAATACAAAGAATAGCAGCCGGCATTTAAAATAAACTGTTAGTGCTAGCAGGTACGGAATATGCAATTTAAGAGTTGGCAAGACTGAAAGAGAGCTGACAAGATTTTGGTCATTGTCGTCCCTGACCGTCATGAGTGGTTGACACAGAGTTGATTCTGAGACCCGAGTTTTTTAACCTTGGGCAACCACAACTTCAAAAACCTGGCTAAGGTTGTGATTGTTTTCTGTTTCATACTAATCAAAGTTCAACCGCCTGCAAAGCATAGCCAAAGCTTGAGTACACGATTTAAGTTAAAAGGGAGCTATAAGCTTCACAACACCATTTCAAGAAAGAAACTGGAAATGTTTTCAATTAACTTTCCATGTCAAATAATATTTAGCCTATTTCCAGTGGAGGTTAACGGCCATGTATTTGCCCTCATAGCACATGGTGTACCGACACTTAATCACGCGACACTTAATCACGCGACGCTTAATCACCGACACATAATCACTAGGACATTTAATCACGCGACTTGGATACTTAATCACGCGACATTTAATCACGCGACACATAATCACTTGGATGTCGGAAAAGCGTGAGGAAAATTCAGTAATTCAAGCTCGTGTGCATCTCTCTGTGGGGATGGCGATGTGGATTGCTTTTAAGGTTGGCCTAAAGCCAAAGGCTATTAGTCTTTCTTTTAGAACATTTTCTATTTTTCATTTCTATTTCATCTCTTCAGAACATTTCTATTTTCACCTAACGCAAAGCGTCCTGGGCAAAGTTAATGAAATTGGCATGAAATGTGACTACGAGTCTAATGACGAATTAAGAACAGCTGTTCGGTGTTTACCAGCCTTAGCCATGGTCCCTTCCTCTGACGTAGTCGAGTAATTTCTGATCTTAGCTGATAGAATGCCCGATCACGAGAAGATGCCTGAGCTGCTTTCGTATTTCGAACACACATATACTGTATCAGAGGCAGACGACGTCCGGGACGTGGTGAAAATTACGGCTCAGCCATCTTTCCAATCGAAAGTTGGAATCATTACGAAGCCGGGGCAGGTTGCATTGCAAGAACCATAAATGCTGTCGAAGGTTGGCATTTTGGTCTCCAAGTGCTTTTTCAGTGCCACCACCCGACATTGTGGACTTTCATACAGGGAATTGAAAAAGACATTCAAATGCAACGTGCAACGTTTCGGCAAGGAATTGCTGGTACTCAACCTTCTATTCCAATGCGGTACAAGGCACTGAAACTGCGTGTGCAAAACACAGTTGACCGTTATCTGTCAAGCGAGATTTTAGTCTATCTTCGTGCAGTTGCTTACATTTCTCATGCATAACATTGCTGTAAATTGTAAATGTAAATAAACATTGTAAATGTGTGATTAAATGTCGCGTGATTAAATGTCCTAGTGATTATGTGTCGGTGATTAAGCGTCGCGTGATTAAGTGTCGCGTGATTAAGTGTCGCGTGATTAAGTGTCACCAAACCATAGCACATAGCTAAAACTGGGCGCTATTTTTGCTGGTGCTACTCCTTAGTAGCGCGTAATTATTTTAATGTCGACTTTAACCTGCATCGTCACTCATCAAGTTGCTCACTTCCTTGTTTGACGTCATTTCTATTTCAAAGTCAGACTGTGAGTAGAAGTAGGACTTGTGACTCGAAACCAAACAGCGCATTGGAATATGGCGGCCATTCTTTAAGCTATGAGGAGCAACAGTAACACTTTCTTTAGTCTATTAATCATTTACCATGCAGTTGTCAGTACAGAAAATATAAGGCGTTTGACTCATAGCGAAATACTTATTTTACAAGAAAGGCCAACTACAATATTTAGGACGTGACATCTGTCGTATTACATTTATTTCTTTCTTAGCTTAAACTTCGCTTTTCGCAGTCAAAAAATCCCATTGCCGGCTTGGTTCGTTGAACCCAGGGGAAACGCACAAGTTGTACCGCGCATACCCACTTGTTAACTGGTCACCTTGGAAATGACGCTCGGTTCTACGATTTGCGCAACATTGTGATTCAGTTCAAAACAATTTGCTATTTTTCTATTCGCTGCAAAATAAAAACAATAACCACAGAAACATTAAAAAAAATATTTCTTTAAGTTACGTTACCGTATACGGTATATAGTATCAGCTACGTCTCATTAATTATAACATAGGGAAAACGATCCCCGCGTTGCACAAAGGTACTTGTATTACCTGGGAATTACTGGCTGTCGCAGTCTTGCACTAGATTGCTATCACTTCACACCGGAGAGAAGGAATCATGAGGCCGTGTCTTTGATGCTTGATCTCAGTACTTTGATATTCATATAAAATCTTCACTGAGTAAACCAGACAAGTGAGCTTAATCAATCCTTTGTGGATCATTATTAAGATAATTTCCACCCATAAGCACTGCAAGACAAAGTCGATAAGAACATTAAACTCAGTTGTTTGCTACTATTAGAGTTTCCACTATTTGTGGCTCGCAATGTTTTCCCCAAACCTTAACGTTGCAGCCTTGGACCTTCATGCTTGCAGTTTTGGACCAGCCTGTTATAGAATGAAGTCGACCTGTTGCAGATGACCACAATCCACACAGTCAATGATGGCTGGACAAAATAGCGAAGGTAAAACATCCCAGCCCACACCAGCACACATAAGCCGATGTGATATAAGTCTAAAAAATACGCTCAAAATGTCGTTATAAATATTAAAATGATATTTCAAGCATTCCCAAGAATAACGTTGATATTTCCTTTCATCTTGGAAACTGAAATTTCCCTGAAAAGCTTTAAATTTCGACATTTTTCACATATTAAATGAATGAATTTAAGAAGCACCATCTATTAATTATTTATATCTTTGTATCTGGCCAATGTTACAAAAATCTATCTTTGTGTGAAAAATTGGAAAAAAAACTGATTCCATCTCGATCTAGATGTAAGAAATCTGACACGTCAGCACAGACAAAATAAAGCTGTTGTTACGTCATAGGACAGCGCACAGTTTTCATTTTAAATGTCAATTTAATATTAATGCTATTTACTCTACGCAGGCAGATGAAAGCCATGAAAGATAACCCAGGTTTCTATTATTAAAAAGTCCGCTGTGGGTATTTGGAATATTTACTTCTTTATCTGACCTCTCACCTGGCAACGCTCGACACCAGATTTTATTTATTTACGTCATTTTTTTAGAAAACCTTAAAACTGAAGAACAAAAATCATCCATTTAAGGTTAAACACGTGCCATAAAAGTGCCAGTGTTTAAGCCAAGCGCAGTAGAAAGCAATTTCTTTCATTTCTGCAAGCGCAGACACTGGAACAAATGTTCTGCAGCTTAATATGGGTCAGCCTTCATATGTGCTTCTTGACTGTAGCAAAATGTATTTATCTGGCTGCCTGTTCTCAATTATTTGCTGTGGCAATTTTTTAGGGTTTTGATTGTCTGATAAGTTTGAAATAAATTTACCAGCTACAGGCCGCGCAGATACGCCATTAATTAATTAGTGGTTATCTTGAAACGCGAAACCGGTGATTATGTATTACTGTCACGGGATTATTTTTATGCACCCGTTTTGGAGTCATCACATTATACACTGTTTTTTTCGCACCACTCTTATAGGTTGATTTAGTATTGTGGTCAAATGTGTGGGCCAACTTCTGTTTTTACTCAAACTGAGTCATTTTTATGCATGCTCGTCAAGTTTTATGTTTGCTCACGTGCAACCTCATTTTACTTGTTTGTATGTACAAATGTTTTTATTCGATCTCTTATGACGTCACGCATCGCTACCCCGAGAGCCTAATTAGTGTTTAGCGTCCCACGTTGATTGTCTCATTGCGTGGAATTTGTTTTGGTGTGGTGTTGCGCTAGGCTGGAAAGTGCTGGGCGAGGGTTGAATTCAGTTATGTTTGGGTTTTATAGAAGTAAGATGGGTGTTTAAGAAAATGATGTTAAAAGTTAGTAAGGCAAAAGAGCTAATTGACTAGCTGTCAAGCGGGAAGTTTCCTGGTTAAGAAAAAGTTTGGTTACATTGCTAGCTATAACTTTTAATCTATAGTTAGCCGAGTGGAGCTACTAAAAGAATTTCTTTATTATTTTCAGCATTTTTTATTTGTGGTTTTGTGGCTTGTGCAAAGCAGCTACCTGTAGTTAAAGAGAATTACAAAATTAACAAGGTGTTCTTTAATACAAAAATGATTACAAACGACTAGCAGAAACATTTACAACACCCTGAAATAGTTCACTTGTTTTGTTTATGTCTTGAGCGTTCCTCGTTTCCTAGCTTTGGAATGAACTTTTTCGAATGAGCTTTTTAGCATGAATAAGGCGAATAGACAATAAGACGAATGCAACGCGCCTTGCTGGGTGTCAACTCAGTTGTAATTTTAGCAATTACAAGCTTGAATTCTTGTTCCAATGTCGACCTAGGCCCACAGAGAAGTCGTGTCAATGCCTTATTCTCATTTGGGCGTATTTCAACACGGAAAACATCTTTGTGAAAATCGATGGCAGTGTTAGACCTTCGGTAGCCTCTGGTTATAAAGATTTTAGTACGAAGTCATTGCTAGGACAGATGCAGTGAAAAGTGGGGACTCTATTGATTCAATCGTTAATTGCGTGCGAACAATCAACAACAATCTATTGAAGTTTATGAACAAAATCGAAAACTATCTTAAGAAATTTGATTAAATACCTTATGGCAGTGGTTCCCAAACTTTATCTACGCGCGTACCATTTTTTTGGTTCATGCAGCGTTCTCGTACCACCTACATTGTAGGTGGTCCGACAAAACTCCAGAATTCAAAAGTAAAAAATGATAGGCAAAATGTTTACTAAAGGCTCGTGAATATTAAACAAAAATTAGTAGAACTTGTTGAAGTAGTAGTTGCTCGCGTACCACCTGGAAGACCTTCGTGTACCACTAGTGGTACGCGTACCATAGTTTGGGAACCACTGCCTTATGGTAATGAATATTCGTGCACAGTATTTTATTAATTTATTATTTTTCTGAGTAATTGCAGTGACATAAGATAGACTGTCTTGTTGCAATGTGCTTTACACAAGGAAGAGCGGTTTTATTGGTCGCATATCTGCACATTTTATATTCTGATTGTTGCTACATTGCGGATTGTCCGGGTAAGGACTATTATATTGGGAAAAGAATTTTGCCGGAAATGTTTTCTACAATCGACAAAACCGGTTCCTCTCAGGATCATCTGTTGGAGCGTGGGATAGCGGAGGTAAAAGCAAATTTAAAGTTAAACACCTTGCAATTTTTTTCGCTATCAGCTTTTCAATATTTCTTGTTGCAAGTTAGGTTATACTGCCTTCAGTAAAGAAGTCAAGTATAAATATTTTCATCAGAAATTACTTACAATTACAGGCCTACTTTAAGCTGTAAATAATATACTATTCTCATAAAATGTTAAGTAATGATGTGACAAATGAATACTAAGGAGAATAGCCTACGTCATCACATTTTACCTGATTTTAGTTTTTTTAAATGTTGAAACTTTTATTTTCTGAGATTACGTAAAGTAGATTTAAGCAAAACATTTATCCTACGTCATTGAAGATTTTACTTAGATAACTTGTAGGCCTATTTAGATTTTTTGAATATAAGTATTAGCCTATATCGTTAAAATTGTGCTATATTAGAAAATATTTATAATGGTTTATTTTATTTTATCAAACGAAAAATATTTGCAAAAAATTCTGGTTTCAATCTGTTCTTCATGCAGTGTTTGGACGATCCCCGTGCCCTGATATCGAAGCGATGTGATTTCTATGGAACGAAACTGTGCTGTCAGCTGGACGACAATTACGGAGACATTGCGTGTGATGTGACATCATCGTCCAATGAAGACGCCTCAGAGATGAGAGGGATGTTGGAAGCAGCTGAGATTAGAATGAAGAAGCTCATCTTCCAAAGAGGGACTCCTCCTGGAGGAAAATATTGTCTGAAGATGGGGATCTGCTGCGTGAAAGGTGTCTACATCCCTAAATACTCAACTTTCAATCTTTAATCAATCATGTCCAAACTTGGTGTTATTTGCAAACAACTCACTGACCTTGATTGTTGATTAATTTGACAGACAGATGCAAACTTGACCTCTCTTGCAGCGCTGTGACGTCATCGGTTGAGGAAAAGCATTCCGGGTTACCATTGTTGTTGAGCAAGTTACTGGACGGGGCGCAAGGCTACTGAGCTACCGATATGCTTCGGTTAAATTTTCAAGTGTTATTCGTTGTTCGATTTAAAACTTGATGATAAAAACGAGCGTCAAAGTTGATTGTCTCTCTGCTGCTGCTTACTGAGCACGACAAACAATTATGACGTCGTTATACTAACAAGGGGTTAAAACATTTCACAATCGATTGAATTCGTTGCGTCATAATGAGCGATTGGTAACAAAAACTTCCATGGACTGAAGTCAAACCTGAGATTTCTCTTCGGTAAAATATTTGAATCACGCCGACATTTGGCATTCCGAACGCGGCAAAAAAAAACCCGACCCCGTTGACAGTTGCCATGATTCTTGACATTCAAGATAAAACAAATGTTGTCTCCGGTCCTACATATATTCTCTTTATACGAGTAAACTCTCCTCGCCAAGCACAATTATTTACAAGCAAGAAGCACAAATGTTATAGAAAAGTTTGTTAAAAGAAGATGTCACTCAAACACTAGATTATGGCGAGTCCTATGATCTGTGCAAGGGACCGATCTAGAAACAACAAACACGTTTCAGTCGGCCGTTTCTACGCATCACAACTATTGTGCGGTATTTATGTTCGACCATGGCACACAAAGTATGTACTTTATAGTCATAATATAACTAATAGCTAAATAGGTTACTCAATCCAACACTGAGTTAAGCAAATGTACAGTAGGAGTTGGCTACATTGGTAGGTAAACTAAAGTAAACTAAACTTGCCCTAAACTTTTCTTATTTGTTTATATTTCATTTTTACTGCTTTAGATGGTATTCTAATATTATTTTCTGACATACTATTTTTATTTTCTACGAAGATTTATAATTTTCACTGGATCTACATACACCTCTTGCATGCTGCTCAGTATTTATACTTTGATTGTTAATCGCCTTAACCCTATTTTCACGGTGTACCGACACTTAATCACGCGACACTTAATCACGCGACGCTTAATCACCGACACATAATCACTAGGACATTTAATCACGCGACACATAATCACGCGACATTTAATCACGCGACACATAATCACTTGGATGTCGGAAAAGCGTGAGGAAAATTCAGTAATTCAAGCTCGTGTGCATCTCTCTGTGGGAATGGCGATGTGGATTGCTTTTAAGGTTGGCCTGAAGCCAAAGGCTATTAGTCTTTCTTTTAGAACTCCCCGACAATTGTCTTTGACTCCGTTGCGCCGGCTTTCTCTATAATGTTTCTTTAAATCAACACCAGCTTCATAAAGTCTAATTGTTATATTGTCCGAAGTAAGTTGTATCACAATAGAAACATTTTCATCATCTTTTCACATTTAAACAAAACCATAACTCCAATTCAGTAATGAACAGTCCAGAAGGTAAAACTGATATTATGTGTAGAGACAAGAAGGGGAGATTTTAACCAAACCTTAGTTTTTATACAAACACATTAGCCAATCAGGAAATAACATGTCATTTTGCATTGCTACGTATAACCTATGTAATATTAATATCTAACATTATTCTATTGTCACAACGTGCAACGTGCACAAATGAAACGTGCAACGTTTCTGCAAGGAATTGCTGGTACTCAACCTTCTATTCCAATGCGGTACAAGGCACTGAAACAGCGCGTGCAAAACACAGTTGACCGTTATCTGTCAAGCGAGATTTTAGTGCAGTTGCTTACATTTCCCATGCATAACATTGCTGTGAATTGTAAATGTAAATAAACATTGTAAATGTGTGATTATGTGTCGCGTGATTAAATGTCCTAGTGATTATGTGTCGCGTGATTAAGTGTCGCGTGATTAAATGTCCTAGTGATTATGTGTCGGTGATTAAACGTCGCGTGATCAAGTGTCGCGTGATTAAGTGTCACCAAACCATTTTCACTAGGTGTGGCTGCTCCCGCACACAGTCACAGAAAAACGTGGCGTACAGTTGCATTGTTTGCTGTAGAAACTTGAAATTTGGTGACTTTTCCTAAAAAATGTTCAGCTATCTGTCCATGTTTGTTTTATAAAGTTGGAGTTTGTAATTTTTGAGATATTGTCATTTTTTCATAATTTTTCTCTCTCTCCGCATTGAAGCGAATCGTTTTCGTTCACTCATTTACGCATATTTACGATATCTGTGAGACATCAATCTCCACACACACCTGCAGACACGGGCAGCGCCTAACTTATTCTTAATGCGTGGTTACTTTATCGTATTGCAACTGTAGTTGAAATTTAGTATAACCGTTAGTTATGATATTTTTTAACTATAACTATAGTTTTATTGGTAACTTTTAATGTTTCATGTGTGCACTTCTTAAGTTTCTTCTAACGTGCTTATATAAAAACTTTGGGAAATCATAAAAGCGTTTGTTTGGGGGAAGTGAAGAGATGTCTTACATCTCGGGTTTACGCCTTTTGACAGGTCTATTACGTCGAAACTCACACTACGTAGTCTTTGAGTTACCAATTTATCAATCGTATCTTGTTGCTGTGAAAAAAACCTTCAGCCTGTGACAAAAAGGCGACATGAAAGCGATCATCCGCACCAGCTCCTGCAAGCTCAACCAACGGAACAAAAGGAAATTAGTGGCCAGAGACACCACAGCGCTTCAAGCCGGGGTCATTCGGTCGAGCACAAACCACAGCAGTAACCATCATCACAAAGTTACGTCATGCGTTTCGGCAATACCCAAACAATGCAGTAAAACGATGATGACGTCAGCACAACAAACAAAAGTTAAAGTCACTTTACCATGTGCTGTGCTTCGCGGTGTAACAACCGTCTGGTGTCGTGAGTGAGTCGCTTCGAGTTGAGGAAATGATTGACACAATACATCACGAAAATAGAAGAATCTTTCATATGAAAAACACGAAAGGGTTGAGTTGCTTGTACAAGACTATATGTGTTAAACTAAACACATTTTATATTATAAACACTGCACTACCTACTACAATGGGAATGCGGAATTAAATGGGTAAAGCTTTTAATCATGATAAATGCAGCAGAAGCGGTAGGATATATTATTTCTGTTTGGTCGCTAATAGTAATTACTTAGTAGTTTTGAGTTATAGAGTTATTGAAACACTTTTAGTGTAAGTTTTGTGAATAACTGGTTACCGTTGTGACTGTAACTGTATGTAGCATTTGCTTATTGACGATAACAGTTTTTTCAATCGGTCCAACTGTGGTTGTTTACTGGGATCACTCAATGATCTGCACAGAAAGCGATAAGAATAATTTTCAAATATTGCTTACGTCACGCACTATATAACTAAATTGTATAGCGTTTTTTCATTTTAATTTGTAGTGACCAATAAGGAATTGGTAATAATGGTTATAGGAATGCGGGTAACGGTTAAACTGTGCAGCTCATTTTAAAGCTTTTCGAAGATGATTAGCCACAAGTTAACATGAAATATATATCTGGTAGACGAGGTACCAGCTTAAGGCTAGAAGTATGCATCTCTGATAAAAGCCCTGACATTTTAGTGTCAAAGCAGTATAATTTCTGTTTGGCGCGAGTCAATTTGAAGCAATGCGTTTGTGGTATTCTGCAGAATATTCTGTTAACAGATGAGTTATTATTAGCTTAAAAGATGCAGTTAGTAGATGAGTCTTTCCGTAATTTCATCCTACGAGCTATGCATGTTTCGCGAAAGACGACTTCAAAGATAACTGATGTGGCTTCCAAATCGTTTTAGATAAGTTGTAACTTAGGGTTGCCATACGTCCGGAATTTTAGTGTTCAAACTGCGTCCGGGGGGGAATGCTAAAATATGCTTAAATGTCCGGAAATTTTAAAATTGTTTGTTGCGTTACGGGTAATAATTTCATTGTTACGTCATAAACGACAATAAAGCGCTCTATTTGGGATACAATGATACATGGATGAGTGGAGCTAGGCTAGTAGCTGAAGGCCTTATATCTTGGTCGATATTGCAAAATTTAGAACATGTCTGAAACGATAAGAGCGTATATTCGCTGAAGAAAATTATAAAGCAGTAGAAAAATAGCGCAACAAGAAGTCTGTTGCAGACCAAATTAGAATACCAAGGAAATTGTCGTTTGTTTAATGCTTAATGATTTCGAAGTGGGCCGCGGGTTTTGTTCGCACCGTCAAGGTGGGGCATTGCTAGTGTGACGTAATATTGACAGACGATGTGTTCATACCTCATTCTAAAAACCGCTAGTGGGCACTAAAGAGTGTCTGGATTTTAGGCCACGAAAATATGGTAACCCTACAATAGTTGCCAATTTATAGTTTTTATTTTTGAAACGCAGTACGACGTACTATGGCCTATGGGCCTCCTTGACGATAGTTGTTTCAATTATTAAGTATTATTACGAAATAAAACCTGTATTGGTTATATAAATTTTTTACTTTCCTAAATAACCATAATAAATAAATCAAATGGACCGAGTACGGTAACGCACATATTTAATACAATTTATACAGACATGGTACTGTTATTACGAATGACGTATCCCGTCAGTGATGATAAATATGACTCTGAAACCAACATGGTAACAGCCTAAAGTTTTAATGTATAAATCAGGCAAAGTTCAATTTATTTTTCGGCATTAATCAAGAATATTCTCTTCAACTTTATTTTGTCTGCTGTTTGTGATATTGTTGTTGTAAACAAAGACTTTACGGCGCAAAGGCTAAATGTGCATTGTTTCCCAGTGCGGTTTGCTGTACATTAGCCTACATTTGGATTAAACCAATTTTTAGCAATATCAAATGCGGCTTACAATCAAGTAAATACGGTACCATATTCGTAAAACGCAGAGTTGATTTGACGTAAATTTTGGCCTTCTTTAGTGCAAAAATTATATGACGGAGATCACCCACAAGTGACGTTAAAATAATAAGCTTGCTTACTAATGAAAAATTCATAGGCCATAAGTCAGAAGTGGCAATTTCATCATTACTTCGTGTGTCAGCCGTCGGGCACATAAAATGATCACTGCGCAATGCTTATGCAAATAATAGAGTACGATCATACAAGTAAAATCATTATTACAACTAAAATTGGCCAATGCATTCCACCAAAAAATGCAACATCTAAGGACACAACTTCTGATGGCACATTGCGTCGTTCAAACAGGCGACTAAGAATTCGGTAAACCGGTTCGGACTGTCTGCACAAGATTATCAGGTGTAGGTTTGCTTGCCATTAACACCTTAAATCCATCTTTCTGGATGACTGACCCAGTTGTTGGACCAATAGCAACCATCTGCACAACAAAAGTCAATGTTAAATATATTACTATGTTTTGAAGTATAATTCATCCTCAGACAAAGAAAATGACTTGTATGATTCACCCTCCTTGTTACCCTTAGGTCACCTTTGTTTTTTACCAAAACAGCCAAGCAGTTGCAATTGCCATTTGGTAAAAATAAATTCTTGCTCAAAGGCACAAGAATAACAACCCTGCCTACCTGTACTTTTTCAATGGCTTTATCCAGCAATTGCTTCCACACAACGCCAGCGAATTTGTACCCTGAAGGACTGAAATAGACAATATGGGATGGTACAGAGTGTTCACGAAGATATGTGTTAATATTTGATGAAAGTGCAGGGTCTTCTGTTACTTCATAGGCCTCAATGATCTTCAAGGGGACATCTGCTGGCACATCAGTGATTGTTTTTGCCAGTACAGGACAAACACAACAAGTAAATCTTATCAATATGATGTTTGTTATTTATACCATTATACCGTTTTGTGTTAAGGCATTAGGAAGTTCATCCCTTCTCTGTTTTCCACAAACAAACAGCAACGGAACACCACGTGGAAAAATGACTGAAAGTTCCAAAATATTACAATTGCAGAAAACATTCATACAAATCTCATAACCCTTAGGAGAGAATTCTTATCGCTACTTGCAACCAAACTATTAATCTCTATATTTGACACAAACGCACTTCAAAACAAACCCATAGAAAAGCTAATAAACCCTAAAACTAGGTTACATGAAACCTCAATTGTTGATTTGGTAGCGGAGTGGTTAAAACACTGAACTTTAAACAACAAAACACTGAAGCGATTAAAGCCTTGTTCAAAATCCAGTGTCGCTATCATTATTTGTAATGCCCTTGGACAAGATATGATTGATGCTTGCTCCAGTTCAGTGGTCCTAGTTAACTGTTCAAAATTCGGGAAATATGATACAATACAAAAAAATGAAAAAAGTAATAAGGAACCTTGCCCGAGTTAAGTTATGCAAACACTTCCTCACTCAAAAAATAATGATTGTGATACCATAACTTTTACCATAGCAATGACAACATTGTTTATTATTGCAAATTTGTTACATATAGTTGTACTTATCCTTCATATCGTCATGCTGATTTTTTGCCGATACCGCTTAAGGTGCTTTGAATTGAGTCATATGGAAATTCATATGAGAACTAACTTCAAAAACATCCACTGTTACTGTATGTTCAATGTTACAGTGCATGGGTTGGTGCACTAGAAGATTGTGGTAATGAAAAATAGCAGTAATGGAATGGCAGTAAACGATGTTTTCATATCTGTTATAACAACAGCTCAACATGGATTCCAATCTTAATCCCTTCCTCAGAACAATCTAACTTTTACAGTCTCATAAACATTGTAACTAATCTTTGATAAATTCTTCAATTTCGTTCAATTTAGTGCGGTACTAATGCCAAAACTAAGCCACACTCGCAAAGTTATAACAGAAATAAAAATTCAAGCCATTGTCAATCATTGTCAATACAGGCATTTTCAGGGTCCCTAAGCGTTCAATCGTCCTCTGAATAGTAGGCTGCTACAACCTACATAATTATATGTTACTTAAATATGAAACAAGTCCAAATAGTTCAGTGAATGATGTACCTTTGCTTAAAATTATCATTTGTGCCAGATTGTCTGCATTTCCACTTTGATGTCCAACACAGGGAAAGCCAAGCTTTGAAGCTGCATGAAAAATATGCGTAAATGATGACATGAAGATGACTGTATGTTAAGTTTGATACATGGACTATCATATTTTACAATTTGTATATACATGACCTAAACAGTTCCACATTTGACGTCTTGGGATTTGCAATATTTTAAAAGACTATGCTTTATGCCAGGGACTCTTTAAACAAGCGGCCCACAATGTATTTTTCAAAAAAAAAAACAAGTAGCATTTAAACACGACATATTTGTTATAGATTTAAAAAGTCTACTATCCAAATTTGCATTAAGCATTTGTAAAGCATTGCATTTTTATTGTAATATCTTTTTAATTTTGTTAACTAAACTCCTTTGCACAATCCTAAAACGCCACTGTGGCTACCAGAAGTTGCAATTTTTGACAACCGAATAACTTTTAAAACATAAATCAATATTTTGCGTATATAACCCGGTATTATTAAAGGAGGCTACTTCATTTAAGAGCTGTCAAAAATACTTACATGCTTCTGTTAACTTAAAGTTAAAATTGTAGTTTTAAGCAGTGATTTTTATAACTTGCATAATTTTTTTATATCTAGTTCTATAGTTGTGCTGTATTTTAGGCAAATGCAGATAAGAAGATTTAACCCACTCTAACATACATACGATATAATTCTCCTAGTCCTACCTGCAGCCTTTGTTGCATCTCCCACCACAAAGCACGGCCTCTCCCTCCATCCAGCAGGTAATCCAGCAGCACAGCAATCGGCTACTGCCTCAACTGCTCGTTTGCTTGTAAAAATAATCCCACTGAAGGAATTAGAGCTGAATACCTGTTAAATGTATACATATCATGTCATGTCAAATCAAAGAACAATGTCAAAAGTTGGCCTACGTGCTTTATCCTAAGATATTGACATAGGGAATGTGAATAGTAGTGGAGTAACAAATACATACTTGACATTCCAGCTCTTCTGAATTGATGAAGCGGTCGGCAAGGACAGGGATTGAGGTGACATTATTTGCCGATGTTTTCAGAGCATTATAGTAAGGGTCTGCTTTAGAGTCCACTGTGCTACGCATTAATACAATATTCATGATGACAAAAAAGCAATAAACAATGTTAATTCAACCCAGGTTTAAAAATGTTTGGAGCTCTCTGATCAGTATCCTTCGTTAGACCAAGTTATACTGTAATCCGGATAAGCTTTCTCAAGCTTCTTAACAGTGATTCTATGATCAGCTCTTCCGAATCCCATAGAATAACCATAAACATCCAAGCGCTTCTTGGCAGGGTCGTGTTTTATTCTTCCTCCTCCAATTGCCTCTGCTTGGAATCCTAGAGAACGAATCTGCGGAGCGCAAGAGTCCAAAATGTCAGCGTGATACTCAGCGCTCTCCAGTCCTCGAACTACAATTTTTTCCTTGCCTCCAGCACTTACTTTTATTTGGATATATTTAAAAGTGCCAAAATCAATAACGACCTCAGGAATTGCCCCGAGTTTTTGTTCTAAACTCATGCTAAACATATGAAGTTAAATTAATAACCTTATCTTCATTACATTTTCAAATGTATTTTTATAAAGTATACACACACTTATCATACCAAATACCACAGCTTATTATTCGCAAACACAGCAAACATACCACAGCAAACATTTTTATGCACACTTTGGTTTCAGCTTCACTGAATATCAATGAATCAACCATACCATAAAACGAACACCTATCAGCTTGATGTGATCTAAGAATTATGTCATATTTTGTTTACGGGGGGGAGAGAAATTCCTTCCATCGCTTATACTAAACGATGGAATTATGGAAATTATGAAGTCTTTACTAATACTAATAGTTTTTCTTTAAAATCACAAGCATTTGGGGCATTGTTATGCAACTTTATAAGTGAAAATTTTGAACACTAAGGTGAATAAAACAGAAATTTCTTTGAGTTTAAAAAAAATGGTAACACTAAAAAACAAAAATGGCATAGCTCAGAAAGTATCTGGACATACCCGATATACATAGGGCCGATGATAGAAAATGTGAGGCCCAATTAGGTAACTCCCCATAGTGGAAAGTGTGGCAGATGCACACAGGAGATTCATGAATGTGCATGCTAAATTTTTTAACTCCACGCATCAAACCTTTTTGATAAATTATCATCAAAATTATTACTAAAATTACTACTGGGGGAACAAGTTTAAAAATCACATTGATAGTTTATCATTTAACATAGGTTTATTATTCGATCCAAAACATTATTTTCGATTTAGAGGCAAGATAGGCCTATATGGCCTAGTTTTAGAGATTCATAGTAAAAATAACTATAATATAAGCATGGGTAAAACTAGACGATAAAATAATGGGTTAGTATGGACATGCACAACCCCTGAAAGCTGAGCCCCAGAAAATGTATCAGGCACTGGTAACACCAGTGATGCCACTGGGTAACCAGGCACAGGCATAAAAGTGTTTCCACTGACAATGTTAGGGCATCGATTCCGCTTTTGACTGTGTTGCATACGGTTTGATGTCAAAGCAACCCGGCCTTCCAGAAGACTATTGGATAAGCTTGCCCCAGTAGGAGACCTTTTTGAGACACTTGTTGAAAATTGTTTGAGGAGCTATTCACCATCAGAGTTATTAACAATCGATGAGATGATTGTGGAGTACAGGGGCAGATGTCCTTTTAGACAATATATTTCAAACAAACCAGTGAAGTATGGAATAAAGATACAAGCAATGGCGGATGCTAAAACTTATCATATTTGCAAAATCTAAGTTTATGCAGGAAACAAGCCTGATGTAGTCACAAGACTAATCTCAGAAATTTCAAG
The DNA here is from genome assembly GCF_947623445.1 of Clavelina lepadiformis. Taxonomy (NCBI): domain Eukaryota; kingdom Metazoa; phylum Chordata; class Ascidiacea; order Aplousobranchia; family Clavelinidae; genus Clavelina; species Clavelina lepadiformis. Next base: position 9,366,280 of record NC_135243.1, read on the forward strand.
ATCAGGCAGAAATGTTACATTTCATAATTGGTATACCACTTATCCACTAGTCGTAAGTCTACTTCAGGACCATTAATTGTCTGCTGTGGGAGCACTGGAGGATTTTTATCAGTAAAGAACAGGGTTGCATGTGACAGTATGTTTGGATTTGGAGATAACGTGACACTAGTCTCCTGCGTGCCTCAAAGTAAGAAAAATGTTGTACCCTTCAGCATCATGATAACAAAATTGATCCTGGTGACATGGAAGAAGCCTGAAATTACCACTTTTTACAAGGAGTTGATTTGGTTGACCAAATGTCAGGAGAGTACGACACTGCAAGAGATAGCTGGCGTTGGCCCTTGACTGTTTTCTACTCCCTGTATACTTTTACTGTCATAACCCTGTAAACAAGCTGAAGCGCCGTATGTTTGTCAAGAGCATATGTATGAAGCTCATAGAAGATGCTCTAAAGAGTAAATTACAGAACATTCATCTACAGAGGGATCTCAGAAGTGGAATCAGAAGAATGTTGCCAGAGACAGTAGAATCCATAACACCTTCACAGACACCAACATCAGAAGGTGCAAAGTGATGTGTCAGGTCACGCATCAGTAAAGTAAAACCAGTTTGTACCAATTGTGGCAAACATGTGTGCAGTAACCACAGCAAGTTGTTTGCGTGTGCTTTGCATTGCCTGCCAAGATTCTGTATCAAATGTTGATGATGAATCAGAGTATTGACCCACTAACGATATGATTGGAACAGGACTTTTTGGCTTTGAGTTACCTTTCATGGTGTCTTACTGTATACCGTTATTCTTTAAGTAAGTGTTGGAGACTAATATTCTTTTTGTTCGTATTTGACACTAATTTTTGTAATGGGGTGTTGAAACACACCAAAGTACTAACATAAGGTTAAGAAAGCTGTATCATTGATGACGATATGGCAGCGAAAATCGAGTTTTTTGGACTGGCTGAAGATACAATTCTCAAAATTGACTTTGGATGGAAAGATATTGAAAACTTTTGGGTTGGCCTACAAAGTGAATATACAATCCTTTCCAGGAAGGCATTAAGTTGTTTCATTAGACTTCCTTCAACTAATTGCTGTGAAGTGCCTTTTTCTGAAATGACATCTATAAAAATAAAATATCGAAACAAGCTTAGGATTGACAATGACATAAGATGCTGCCTATCTTTCAGTTTGCCTAGATTTGACCGCTTGATAGCAAAAAACACTATCAGCCTTCCCTTTAATTGTATCTTTAATGGGCATTTCACTGTAAATTGTGACGTCCTTTTTGTGTTGTTTTATTAATGATTACCGGTAATTGATTCAAGCTGTAATTTGTTATTTTTTGAAAAGATTTAACCTATATTGTAATTTACTAAATTCTCTGTTCCTACTGACATATGGCAGAATTATTAGATGCTCAAAAAACTTCATGAAAATGAAAGAAGAACAGAAAACCCAAAAAGCGCCTAAGGCAAAATTTGCAGAGGGCCATAAGTTACTACCGACTGCATTCGTCACATGTCCATTGTGTTATAGTATTCATTCGATACCGCCATAGTGACTGCCCTGGTTTGCATTCTTTCATCACTATTTTCTGATCATTACCGATTAAGTCGGCAGTTAGCACTTCAGTTTCCTTTTGTTCTGCGCATTGTACATAGAAGCTTGGCTGCGTGCTGTTTAGGTAAGACAAATTTTGTTTACCACCGTCATTCTGGCAGAATCCTAGCAGAATCATAGCTTCCAAAATGACAGCAGGGTTTCCGTTTATTTTTTTATAAACTATGTACAGTAGACTAAATAATTATTCTTAAGCGCTAATGGTAAACTGTCTAATGGTTTTAATGTGGTATGCCTAGTCGTGACTTGTCTGTTTTTAACATCGCATGTAAGTATTTTTGGTTACGGTATTTTGATGTCAGCAGTCAAACGTTATTATTAATATTAATGAGAAAATTCTTTGATTTAGCATTATGAATTGCATGGCCTAGGTAAAAGGTAAAATTGCTGAATGCTGATGGGAGGCGGGGTAGTAACCGAAAGAGCAGGTGCTGTAACCTGCTATTGGTTTCTGCTCAATGATTGACAGGCTGCTGTTCGTGACGTAACACCAAGGCTGCTCACCGTGACGTAACCAACAGCAGCCCTCCCATTGCTGGAGTACTGTAGTAGTACTCTGCTACTCTTATTAGAAAAAGAGTGCACAAAAGAATTTATTATATTCATTTAAGTACCCAAAGTGTTATTTACATTAACAAAGTAGCCTACTGATATTGTAGCACATATTGATTTGCTGATAGTATCTTTATTTTGTAGTATTGTTTATTTTTGCCCCTTGACCGTAGGACATGTGCAGGTACGGACGGTAGGCCAACTTTGAAAGTAGGCTATGACAGTTGTTGACAACAAATCGTGCGTTCACTGAAGCTTTAATTCTTTGTTTGTTTATTATAACTTGCACCAGCTTTTGTTCTTTATTTATTGTAAATCGGGGTTCCCTTTCATGAACCTCTTGGGTGCGTATCTTTTCTTGGAATGATTTGGAATAAAGTTCTTAAAGGTTTAGCATCAACTATGGAACATTTTATTTTTGCTGCGAAAACCGGCAATTTAAGCGCTCACCCCTCAGTGGCTGATAAACGCAGCAAAATTAAATGGAAGCAATTCATTGGGCAAGAGTTTAAAGGTACTGGATTGTTTAGTGCTTTTGTCGCACTGTGTTGTATTGAAATGTACCAAGTTTGTTTGCGGTATTCCATTGGAACAACTATTTGTCAACTATGCAATTTCATTTTAATGGATTTTTCTGTTCAGTACGAGCACTTTACAAGCACAAACGGTATTTATACAGTTTTTTCTCCGATGCATGTAAAATATTTCAACTTTATTTCCTGTTTGCCTCGTATATAAACTGCTTATCTTAGGTTTCTGTGGATGATGTTTATTAAAAGCGATTTCGAAAAAGAAAAAGAATACAATCAATGAAATGTGCATATGAATCAACTTTTCTGTTAGTGATGCTGACATGTAAATGTGTTCTTTAAACAGCAACCTTTCAGACAAATCTCAGGGCACCACCTTCTACATTCTTCACAGGACACCTTAGAAAACAACACACAGGATTACTTTTTTGCAATCACATCTCTCAATGTATTTATCCTCAAAAACCTGGAAATGCAAGAACTGTAACCTTTGCAGTAATTAATGTTCATAGCAAAATTGATCGCTCTTATAATTTACATGATATGATTAAGTAATTAATTGAATTTCACACTTTCATTAGCTTAGTGGATTCTTATCACTGTCACATTACACAACTTGTTCAAAAACAAATGCGCCAATGGCACATTTCTGTCATACTTCATAGGAATTCTACCCAATTTATTGTCTCCATGAAATGATTTTGGTGGTTTTGCATCATGACACATGAGACAGTAATTTTCCAAACAACTTTCATCTAATAATGTAATTGAAACATGTCACATTAAGCAACAACCATGCTTTCCATATTATTGTTGTAATTCAGCACAGGTGTATCTAATTATCTACATTACAAGAATGTTCCATTATTGCGTTAGCATTTTGTCAAAATGGTCGACACTATGTACAATGATTTCTAATTCTATGTAAAATAGGAGAAAAGCACTGCAATAGCACCATTAAACCCTAGCTGTTTGAACTTGAAATAATGCTTACCTGTCATATTGAGCAATAAGTTGCCAAAATTCTCTCTGTACAAAGTACACGATGTTGAATCCGCTTTGAAATCTGCGTCTTCAAACAAATTTTGGCACAAATAACGTTCTGCTTCCTACAACAACTTAATGGTTTAAAAATATTCTGGATCCAAAGTGGATTATAGAAAACTAAAACAGTGTTTTGAAACTTTACCATTAATGCAAGAGGGCCACAATTCATAAAGTCCTTTTGTTCGTTGCGCTTTCTGCAGCAGTATCCCCACTCAGATGTTGTTTTTCGATAGTGTCGAAAAAATGATCTATTGTTTTACAAATAGAATTACTTTTTGGATAAATTTATATTGATGAAACAGGTGCTAACATGACAACTACAGTGATACCCAAAGTGTTTTTTTATTCGAAGAATATATTCCATTGGTTCTTTTCCAAACAAGTCATAAACGTAAATAGTTTTAGTGTCATTGCTTTTAACCTGAAAAGTAAAATTGTAATTGGTTAGCAGTCAGCCAGTAAGTTTCCTCATTTCAATATTTATCAAATTTTACTGACCATCAACAACCAGTGGTTTTCATGGACATTTACCACAGTGATAAATGACTGATCAATCATAGCATTGGCCTACAAAATTTTGGTCATGATAGTTAAACTGTTAATGTGCAGTTTACAACAACTATTAACTACCCTTATGATACCTGTCATTGAGGGTATGACCCTTCCATGTTGGTCATAATATATGTCAGAAAAAGATGTCTTAATTTTTTTTAATGCAATTTGCATTAATTTCTTCATTGTCCAAATGAATGGATAATTGGCTAATAAACATGAAATTAACCATATCCATGCCACAGAATGAATACCTTAAAAGAAATGATCACAGCTATTGCACCCCACCATTACAAACGTAATTATGGACATGACTAATTTTTGCCATGTTACTCCAAAAGTATTTTTTTACTTTATGTCACAATATTTATGTATCGAAAACAAATGTCAATAGCATTTACACTGTGTATTTAACAGCTATATATTAAAGATACATGGTAGTGATTAATAACTTTAATACAGTATAATTTGGTTATTGAGACAAGTCTGGGGATCACCAAAAATTGCAGTCCTAGGCGAATTGCATACGAGTATTAACACAAGGATGTCAGACATGCACAATACACACAACTAAAATGCAATCATAACTAAAGTTGCATTACGTCATGTTCATGTACATTGGGTATGCAGTATGTTCACATATTCACATTATGCACAGAATGAGCCATTTCCATATAGAAGTGGACTCTGTAATAGTTTGTAAGTATAAACCTAATAGAACCCTGTACAGTGTACATACTGCATATTCTGTAAGGAACATTTATAGTTGTGTAGCGATAACAAATAAAATGGTTATCAACAGCAGACATACTTTTCAAAAGTTTTGTACTTCTTGCATCATCTGATACCTTATCATCCCCTGAAAACAATCGTTTTCCAGCCGTTGAGCATAATTCTGAAAAACGTTCAACATATATAAAATACACAAACAAATAGTTACAAAGCTATAAAATATACTACTTATAATTAAGTTAACACATTACTAGTGCTAGTAAAAAGTGTAATTATGTATGTTGTAATAAATAGAGTTAGCCTGAAAGAAGTCAAAAACATTTAAATTTTTTCCAACCACTTTTGCATCCGATTCGTGCTTTTAAATAGTGAAAACAGAATTAGTATTTACGAATAACAGTGAAACAGAAAGATGCAAATGACACAGTAAAACCTACCTAGATGACGTTTAAAATTGAAACGTCATGTTATGACAGCTGGACACATGCAGCAGTGAAAATGGCTTCGTTTCTCTGTGTTCGTGCAGTTCATGTAACAAGGAAGACAACTAACTAAAAAACTGTTAACAGCAATGGAAAAACATGTACATTGAAAATTCTTATATTATACACAACAATTACAGTCTGCAACTTAACACATTGGATTGAACAATGACTATGATGTTCAAAAAATGGAAGTGCTTTCATTAGTATGAAAAATAGCTACTAAAATGGTTGAGGCTTGGGAGCTTATTAACTCAATTCTTCGATAACTTGTAGTTTTTTTTTGCTCCTCACGATGTTACACTTAGTTACACAAAATTACTGTTTAATCAGAAAACTTCTCAGCCAATACATACCGGTATGTTTGACAAGTTAGCATAATTTTTTCCAAGGATATGAAATTAGTAGTATTTTGATTTTTCATCGCAATGTGTGAATGCTAACTTACTTGGGAACAGTGACAGAGCCAGGTTGTTAAAGTAGGGAAAGCAAATTGTAAACGTCAAAAAGCTACCAATTCCGGGGATATTTTGGGTACAAAATGCCTAAATATTTGCTTCCTGAAATATACAAACACACATCGTACATCATTAAATCTCAATCACACCACAAATAACATAATTAAGCAATCACAAAGTTTGGAATATTTCGGCATTATGGTGAAGTTATATACATAAAGAATTATATACCTGCTTTTACGGAAACATTCATGTCTACTGCCCGATGAAAATGAGTGGAAAGAAAGTGTTTCTGCAAGATTTGCTTTATCAGAAAGGTCGGAGGACAAAGTGGACAGGATTGAAATTGCGATATAAACTGTAACACATTGTCCTTGGAGGTTTCAATACAGCTTTCCGACAAATTAAATTTCACCATTTCTCTTAAATATTAAAGCATTTCACAAAGCAGAAAACCTATGTAACAAAAATTTTAATGTACAGCAATTGAAAGCAAAAATATTCGGTAACAGGCGTACAAGATTATGTCACTATGACAATACCGATGTTAGCAAAGACGACAATCACCTAGCCATGCTTGACAATTTACGCAAACTAATAAGGTCAATTTATTTGAAATGACTTGGCAAAGCTGAAATGTAGGTGCGGCCTACATCTTACCTGAAATTTGAAATGCGATCCTACATTTCAATTTGACACCCTTGATCTAAACAAACATATCACATACAGTCATACAGACATACCGGTATAGTTATGGTTGTTTGCACGACTGCTTCAATTGACTTGAGTTGTCAATGTACAACATCACAACTAAATGTGTCTCTGCATCACAGCTACATACCGGATTTTCCGAATCTTGCAGCCTCAGCAACAGCATAGCTGTATAGGCAGCTTCTAACAACATCCTCATTTCAGCCTAGGCCTAGCCTATATACATTTTTCGCTCCCAACAGTCAAGGGCGAAAAACAAACAATATAAAAAATAAAGGCTACCGACGTCACGAACAGCAGGGTGGTATACCGATAGGCAACCACGTGACGTCACGGATAGCAGGGTGCTGGCAACCATGTGACGTCACGGATAGCAGGTTGCTCATGAAAACCAGCAGGTTGCCATTGGTGACGTCACAAAGACATTTCAGCATGTGCTCAGTTAGCACTCCTATTGGCTGATGGGCTAAAATGTCAGGTTCTTCTGACATTTTAGGCTTATTAGGTTGATGCAATGCAGAAGTCTGGAAGTGAAGCTTCTTTGTAGTCCATAGCCCATTAGCTATAGCTTAATAACAGGTTGCATGTAGTTGAAAAAACAAAATCGCAATAGGTTGCACTTGCACTGTCTCAATAATCAAGTCAGCAACTGTATGGATAACAGTCTACAAACCTAATTAAAAGCATAGATGTAGTAATTTGACTGATTTCCAAAATAAATGTGCATGTAATTGTATTATATGTACTCAGTAAATGCATTTACCTGCCCAAGATGTTGAAATAGCCTACTTATCAAGTGTTTTTGGCTCTGAATTCTTAACATGTTATATAGGCCTATTTAGTGTAAATAGTAAGCATTTGTCAAATTGCATATATGTTTTAGGGTTGACAAAATACTGAGTTTATGACAGAGAAATGGGAAGTTTTGTTTAAGTACTTCTTGGTGTAAACATCCTTTTCTCTAGATAAGTTAAAATTGTTTGAAAGTTAATCAATACGGTAAGTATTGCAATTACTGTTTTAAAAGTCAACTCAGCCCTTTAAAACATACAAAAAGAGGATTTATCATTTTAATGTGGTTAAGCTCCAATATGTCGGTATTGAAGGCATGTTCTATTGTTGTTCAAGTCTCATATGTTTTGTGATTTCATTTGTGCTTTTACCATATTTAAGTTTTCTCACATTAATTATTATCACTGAAATTGAACATACCAATATATCTATTTGTGTAAATCATAATTTGCTGTTGATGGATTTTCCAACCATGCCCCTGAGGCAGCCCTTTCATGGTCGTTTGGTTTTTTCATCAGGACATTCCCCAATAGGCATATTATACCTCGATAATAGGTAATGCTCGTTGAACGAAACCAATGGTTACACTAAGAAGTAGTATTTATAGTGAAGCATAAATACTAAACAGGCACAACAATTATGATACTGTGCACTTTAAATACAAACAGACAAAGTGAACATAAAAGAATGTGGAGCCAACCAGATACATCATCATTAGAATAATATCTAAGAATGCACAAACATGGGACTGGCAGAGGCTACACATGCCATGGAAAAATCTAGTGAACTGACGCTGTGCTACATCGCTGTGCTACATGAAGAATATAAATTTCTTTATATACAAAGACGTCCCAGTGCTCGTATGCACTTATACTATCGTACATTTTGTGAACTGTATGTGATTGTGAACAGCTCTTAATTTCATCAACAGACGTTTTGATTGGGAAATTCAACTTCTTGGAAGCACTATTGTAGTCCAAGTGATAGAGGTGCAGAGTGAGGTAAATTATGGCTTCTATTTCTAACACTCATACAAGGTAAACGTTACAGCTACACTGATACTTTTCAAAATACTTTATTTAAAGGTTGCCCACAGTGATATGGGAAATAAAAGAGTTGTCTACCCATCGCTTCCTCACTTGTTGTACACACAGTCTGCTGCGAACAAACTCCAGGAGATTTGATGCAAGGTTGCTACTGAGATATTTCTCCGTGTACTTAACTTCGTAAAGTCGTACTCGTAAATCTTTAATTTTGTCATTGAACACTGTAAAAAGAGATAGTGGCGATAAGCAAACATCTTTGACTTTGCATTTTCTACAGAAAACTGTATAAGGTCAATAAGTGATTGAGCAATATTGTCCAGAACGGCCGTCGACAAATCCTTCCAGTGTTTATCAGCCTCACCTTCCAAGTTGTACTGTGGCTGAAATTCCTCCAGCTCATTTGTTGTGATTATCTCCATGTCAAGGATACATTTCGGTAGTTTTCGCCATTTAATGATTTATGTATTATGCTGAGACTTGTTTTCTTTCGTGAAAGCAGTTTTCTTATTGACGTCTTTATGATGTTTTGGAATATTGGCTGATTTTTTTCGTAAAAAATATATAGTTACAGCGATCGATCTTGGAAGGAACACCATCATATTCTACTATCCCCACTTCCCCACCATCACACTGGACTACTCTTTCCTCACGCACGATGTAGGTAATATAGTGCCGTTTTTCCTCACCAAACTCAAGGTAACAAATCCCTGCCTGAAGTTTATATCTTATTTTTCCTTCTCCACAGGGTATAATTAACTCACGATTGGCAACCACAATCTTTTCTGACAGTGACTTTGAATCACGTCTTCTCAATCCGATCACAAGCAGTTGTGACGTGGAAATGAACCTTCCTTGAACATTTACGCTCATTATAGGATTCCCAGGACATGAGGAACATTCTTTGGAAGTTAAGCATGTGAAGTGTTCGGCGATATAGAGAATTAATATCGAGCCGTGTCTTACCTCATTATACGAAGGCAGCAAACAATTTCTGTTGTTTCTGTTACACTTGTTTTTGCCCCGTATCTGTTGCGTTTCTCCCTTGCGGCCGATTGCGCGTTTCCGTGGTTAATTAAGCACATGTGTCTTTTTATCGATGTGTGTCTGACAAGTAGTTGCACTGACAGTTTTGTATTGGAGCACCTGAAATGAGCTGTGTGAACAAAAACTTGACCTAACTGCTTTTAAAATAAAACATGTGCCTGTAATTCTAAGAGTGAGAACAACAAAACGTAACACTGGCGAGCACGGCACGACCTCTTAGAGGCACAGAAGAGTTTATCAAGTTTTGCTGAAGTTGAATTTTTTTCACTCTCCGCCTCGTTACCAGCGTGGCAATAGTTTTTCGTCTTTTCTCAAACAATTCGAATCCTTCTGCGACAGCGTTAAAGCATCGGATGCGGTGAAGAAACATGCATTTCTACAAAGCTTGCCGGAAGACATGAGATTCTCAATGACCGATGGTCGTAAAGAACTCTACGAGCTTAGTTATGACGAACTCATTCAAAAAGCAAAAGACACGGTTTCAGGACTATCTTCACAAAAGCATGCCATGCAACAACCCGTTCAGCGAACTCAAGGTTTTGAAGAATCTGTAAGAAACTTTCTTGAATCTGTAGCTCAATTGGGAAAAATGGCTTATACAAACGACGAACAGCATGAAATGCGCAGCAGTGTGCTGTACAACCTACTTGTTCGAGGACTGAGAGATCGTCAACAAGCCTCTCAAATCTTACGCGATAACTTTAAAAATGCACAACCGGATTTTTACGCCACAGCAAAGAACATTATTGAAAACGCAGAACGGACGCATCATGAACCACGTATAATGACGTCAGAAGTAGCAGCGGTTACAGGAGATCACCAGGACGTATCCCAATTAAAAAGAACTGTCGAAAAACTTTACGACGAAATTTTCCAACTGCGAAAAGAAATGAAGACAGCAAGAAAACCTCGGGAAGAGAGAAGAAGACTTCAGTGTTTTAACTGTGGGGAATATGGTCACATTGCTCGACGTTGTCACAGGCAACGTGCAAGAAACTTTCGACGTGCTTCTGACCAATGTTCCCTCTAATTTTTCACGAGTCTGAGCAAACACACTAACTCCCTGAGCGGTCCCTTGGACCACTGTGAGCAACATCAGACGTGGGCACTGTGGCCATTTTTATGCGTTTACCGTATTTTCTTGAATAGAAACCGCCCTTGAATAGAAGCCGCCCTCGAATAGAAACCGCACGATTTGATTAAAAATAAACAATAAAAGCCGCCCTCGTATAGAAGCCGCAGAAGACAATGATGATATCGCTTCTTTACTGATTAAAGAAAACAAAGCAAACATATCTAACGACATGCAATAAAAACAACTGAAGCATTGTACATATGTTTTATTTCAACTACGGTATTGTATCAATGGTCATTTTCATCATCATCAATAATACTGATATCGTTCAAGTCATTATTATCACTGGAACTTCAATTTCCAAGGCAGAAAATTTTTGTGACATTATTAGTTGTAATCCCGCTAACCTCAAAAGAGTTTATTACAATCTCATTTGGAACTTTTTCCCATGCCTTAACAACCCATTCAATTTGCAGTAGCCTGAATGACTGGTTGCTTTTATTTTTCCACCCTTTGTGTATTCAAATTGACCTTTTCTAAACAAGTCGTCATAAAACTCACGAAAAATTGATTTAAACGGTTTGTTGATGCACACATCAAGTGGCTGCAAGTACTTCGTGCAGCCCCCAGGAATGACTGACATTAGAGTGTTATATCGTTTCAGTTGTTCTTCTCTTTCATCAGAAATGTGACATTTAAAAGAGTCCCACACAAGCATGCGTTTTGTAAAGGAAAAGTTTGTCCACACCTTTTCAACCCAATCCGAAGTAAGCTTTTCGTTCATCCAGCCATTTTGCGTTGCTGCCACCACAACCCCAGGGATAGATGCAAGCTCTCTCTTGACTTTTGCAGCTGGAATTACCACATACAGTTTCATTTTTGTCTCTCCTGTTTTTACAGCGAGACAAACAGTGAGTCGTTTTTTTTTCATGCCCTGTGGTTTTAATGGGAACAGTATGGACGCCTTTGCTATCAACTGTGGTGGCACTGGACATGTCTGCCCATATTGGTGTTTCATCCATGTTAGCAATCATGGCCGGTTGAAGACTGTTGATATTTATTTGCTTCTTGTTAAAAGCGACAAAGTTACGAATCTTATCCTCAAGGTCACGTGGCAATGACTGTCCTGTAGTCGTTCGCCGTCTGATTGACAAATTAAATCTGTTCATAAAGTTGAACGACCAACCACGAGAAGCCATAAATTCAGTCAAGCCAATTTCTTCGGCGATTTTCGTGTCCCAGACCATGATTAGGTTTGTGGAGACATGATGGTGTTCAGCTCGTTCTTTGGCAATTTTCTCCATTAACTCGTCTTCCACTGTGGAGAGGCATGGCTTTCGCCCAGCTCCTTCAAGCCTGAATCTCTTCTTCGATGGTCCTGGTTTCTCGTAAGCTTCATTTATTTCTTCCTTCTTTTGCAACCATCTCCGTACCATTGACTCGTCGATTTTAAACTTTCTTCCGGTCTCTCGATTTGAATGTTTTTCTGCAAACTTAATTACTTCGGTTTTGAATTCTATAGAATAAGCACGTCTTTTGCTCATGCTTACAAGTGACTTTCTACAAAAGTTCTCTAAAACACTGGAGCTTGCTAATAGTTACGACTATTTCAACCAATTAAGTTGTCAATCACTTAGAGGTTAGGTATTTCGAATTCGGCAAGTTCATTATGCAATGTAAATAACATGTTTACAAAATAGGATGACAAGTATGGGGTTATCCAGCTTAGTACAATAAGTTCAAAAGTGCAAGGTAGATAGCATGTTTACGGAACTGATTGTCAAACAACTATTCTTCGATAAGTCTGCAATTATACCGTGAACTCAGATTGAACTTATGGCAAGTATGACGTTATGTAATAGCGCGATAAATGCCGTAGCAGAAATATAATTATAACGACACAACTTGGAAGACAATGGAAACAGCGTCTTCCAATAGAGTGTTGAGTCCGGTGTAATATAAAGGCTGTCATTGAGAGCTTGCACATGCAGCAGTTGTCACATTACAGTAGTGGTCGGATAGTAATTGAATAAAAACCATTTTTTCAAAAGAGAGCGCAGAATTTTATTGTCACCTAATCAACACTACCGGTACTTCATGTAATAAAAATAGAAGCCGCACAAAACGTTCAAAAATAAAAAATAGTAGCCGCGGTTTCTATTCAATAAAAATAGTTATTTATTTTCAATTCAGGTTGGATGTTTTTCTTGTGCGCAGCACAGATTTTCTGTGCGCGGAGACCGTGTCAGCAGTGCGCATTTGCGCACGCGCGCAGCTTAGAGGGAACATTGCTTCTGACATACATGGAACTCACAGCAATCCACCATGGGAAATCTACCAGGTTCAAACTATGGATCAGGACTTGCATAGAGAACAAGTTTTCGAACGATGAGTTGTCGGCACTGCACGATGAGTTATGTTTGGACAAATTGGAACTGTCAGAAGTTGAACGCCAAAAGCTGTTTTCCGTAATCTCTTCCTATCGTGATGTATTTTCGCTGCACCCGTACGATATTGCACAAACAGAACTGGTCGAACACTCAATCGAAACTGGAGACTCGCTCCCTATACGCCAGCACCCAAGACGCTTGCCTGAACCCCAAAAGCAAAAGAAGCATCTGGATGGTCAACCGAAAACACCATTAAGGCGCAGCAAAAAGATCCAGTGTTGAAAAGACTGTTTCAGTGGATGAGCCAGGAACGCCGAACATCATTCAAAAAAAAAATCGAGAATTCTCTGGAAGAAGTTTATGCTCAGTTGCTGGTGCCCTCAACAATGAAGAATGATGTGTTGAAGTCTGTTCACGATTTAATTCACGTAGGTGGACATATGGGCGTTAAAAGGACATTTGCCAGGTTAAAGGAGCGTTTTTTCTGGCCATTTTGTCACAAAGATGTCGAAACATACTGCAAAGAGTGTTGCTTGCGCGATTTAAGAAAAGTACCAAGGCGGATTGTTCTTGCCCCATTAGTTCCATCAGAGGAAAATCTACCTATGCAGAAAGTTGAAATCGACGTATTAAGCGGTCTACCCGAAACAGGAAACGACAACCGTGATATTCTCGTCGTATGTGACACCTACACAAAATACATGCAGTGTTGGCCAATGAAATTCCAAAATGCCAAAGATACTGCTTATTTGCTTTACCACCGTTGGGTGACGATACATTGCGTCCCAGAAACAATTCACTCCGACCAGGGCCGGAATTTTGAAAGTATTCTTTTTCAAGAGCTCTCACGGTTAATGGGCTGCAAAAAGACAAGAACCAGCCCGTATCACGCAATGGGAAACGGTGCTGTGGAAAGAAAAAATCAGACCATAATTGCGATTTTAAAAAATTATGTTCAGGTTGACCCAACCTCTTGGGATGACGCGCTCTTCTTGGTTAACGCTACTTACAATTCAAGTGTTCACGAGCAAACTGGAGTTTCTCCTCATTACTTGCTCATACAGCATTTTGTACGTTTTGGGGGTCTTATCGCATTTCTTAGTACCTGTCGCGTTTTTGTGAATTTCGGAACTTTCCGGCCAGGGGGGATCGATTTCAAGGTCACCATCGTGAAGAGGAGGAAATCTTCTTTAAGAATCTGCAATAAAAAAGTGACACATCTTCCGACAACACTCAGCAGAATTTACGTGAAACATTTAATAAATACGGTATTCTGTACGTTTTGGGGGTACTATCGCATTTCTTAGTACCTGTCGCGTTTTTGTGAATTTCGGAACTTTTCGGTCAGGGGGGATCGATTTCAAGGTCACCATCGTGAAGAGGAGGAAATCTTCTTTAAGAATCTGCAATAAAAAAGTGACACATCTTCCGACAACACTCAGCAGAATTTACGTGAAACATTTAATAAATACGGTATTCTGTACGTTTTGGGGGTACTATCGCATTTCTTAGTACCTGTCGCGTTTTTGTGAATTTCGGAACTTTCCGGTCAGGGGGGATCGATTTCAAGGTCACCATCGTGAAGAGGAGGAAATCTTCTTTAAGAATCTGCAATAAAAAAGTGACACATCTTCCGACAACACTCAGCAGAATTTACGTGAAACATTTAATAAATACGGTATTCTGTACGTTTTGGGGGTACTATCGCATTTCTTAGTACCTGTCGCGTTTTTGTGAATTTCGGAACTTTTCGGTCAGGGGGGATCGATTTCAAGGTCACCATCGTGAAGAGGAGGAAATCTTCTTTAAGAATCTGCAATAAAAAAGTGACACATCTTCCGACAACACTCAGCAGAATTTACGTGAAACATTTAATAAATACGGTATTCTGTACGTTTTGGGGGTACTATCGCATTTCTTAGTACCTGTCGCGTTTTTGTGAATTTCGGAACTTTCCGGTCAGGGGGGATCGATTTCAAGGTCACCATCGTGAAGAGGAGGAAATCTTCTTTAAGAATCTGCAATAAAAAAGTGACACATCTTCCGACAACACTCAGCAGAATTTACGTGAAACATTTAATAAATACGGTATTCTGTACGTTTTGGGGGTACTATCGCATTTCTTAGTACCTGTCGCGTTTTTGTGAATTTCGGAACTTTCCGGTCAGGGGGGATCGATTTCAAGGTCACCATCGTGAAGAGGAGGAAATCTTCTTTAAGAATCTGCAATAAAAAAGTGACACATCTTCCGACAACACTCAGCAGAATTTACGTGAAACATTTAATAAATACGGTATTCTGTACGTTTTGGGGGTACTATCGCATTTCTTAGTACCTGTCGCGTTTTTGTGAATTTCGGAACTTTTCGGTCAGGGGGGATCGATTTCAAGGTCACCATCGTGAAGAGGAGGAAATCTTCTTTAAGAATCTGCAATAAAAAAGTGACACATCTTCCGACAACACTCAGCAGAATTTACGTGAAACATTTAATAAATACGGTATTCTGTACGTTTTGGGGGTACTATCGCATTTCTTAGTACCTGTCGCGTTTTTGTGAATTTCGGAACTTTCCGGTCAGGGGGGATCGATTTCAAGGTCACCATCGTGAAGAGGAGGAAATCTTCTTTAAGAATCTGCAATAAAAAAGTGACACATCTTCCGACAACACTCAGCAGAATTTACGTGAAACATTTAATAAATACGGTATTCTGTACGTTTTGGGGGTACTATCGCATTTCTTAGTACCTGTCGCGTTTTTGTGAATTTCGGAACTTTCCGGTCAGGGGGGATCGATTTCAAGGTCACCATCGTGAAGAGGAGGAAATCTTCTTTAAGAATCTGCAATAAAAAAGTGACACATCTTCCGACAACACTCAGCAGAATTTACGTGAAACATTTAATAAATACGGTATTCTGTACGTTTTGGGGGTACTATCGCATTTCTTAGTACCTGTCGCGTTTTTGTGAATTTCGGAACTTTTCGGTCAGGGGGGATCGATTTCAAGGTCACCATCGTGAAGAGGAGGAAATCTTCTTTAAGAATCTGCAATAAAAAAGTGACACATCTTCCGACAACACTCAGCAGAATTTACGTGAGACATTTAATAAATACGGTATTCTGTACGTTTTGGGGGTACTATCGCATTTCTTAGTACCTGTCGCGTTTTTGTGAATTTCGGAACTTTTCGGTCAGGGGGGATCGATTTCAAGGTCACCATCGTGAAGAGGAGGAAATCTTCTTTAAGAATCTGCAATAAAAAAGTGACACATCTTCCGACAACACTCAGCAGAATTTACGTGAAACATTTAATAAATACGGTATTCTGTACGTTTTGGGGGTACTATCGCATTTCTTAGTACCTGTCGCGTTTTTGTGAATTTCGGAACTTTCCGGTCAGGGGGGATCGATTTCAAGGTCACCATCGTGAAGAGGAGGAAATCTTCTTTAAGAATCTGCAATAAAAAAGTGACACATCTTCCGACAACACTCAGCAGAATTTACGTGAAACATTTAATAAATACGGTATTCTGTACGTTTTGGGGGTACTATCGCATTTCTTAGTACCTGTCGCGTTTTTGTGAATTTCGGAACTTTCCGGTCAGGGGGGATCGATTTCAAGGTCACCATCGTGAAGAGGAGGAAATCTTCTTTAAGAATCTGCAATAAAAAAGTGACACATCTTCCGACAACACTCAGCAGAATTTACGTGAAACATTTAATAAATACGGTATTCTGTACGTTTTGGGGGTACTATCGCATTTCTTAGTACCTGTCGCGTTTTTGTGAATTTCGGAACTTTTCGGTCAGGGGGGATCGATTTCAAGGTCACCATCGTGAAGAGGAGGAAATCTTCTTTAAGAATCTGCAATAAAAAAGTGACACATCTTCCGACAACACTCAGCAGAATTTACGTGAAACATTTAATAAATACGGTATTCTGTACGTTTTGGGGGTACTATCGCATTTCTTAGTACCTGTCGCGTTTTTGTGAATTTCGGAACTTTCCGGTCAGGGGGGATCGATTTCAAGGTCACCATCGTGAAGAGGAGGAAATCTTCTTTAAGAATCTGCAATAAAAAAGTGACACATCTTCCGACAACACTCAGCAGAATTTACGTGAAACATTTAATAAATACGGTATTCTGTACGTTTTGGGGGTACTATCGCATTTCTTAGTACCTGTCGCGTTTTTGTGAATTTCGGAACTTTCCGGTCAGGGGGGATCGATTTCAAGGTCACCATCGTGAAGAGGAGGAAATCTTCTTTAAGAATCTGCAATAAAAAAGTGACACATCTTCCGACAACACTCAGCAGAATTTACGTGAAACATTTAATAAATACGGTATTCTGTACGTTTTGGGGGTACTATCGCATTTCTTAGTACCTGTCGCGTTTTTGTGAATTTCGGAACTTTTCGGTCAGGGGGGATCGATTTCAAGGTCACCATCGTGAAGAGGAGGAAATCTTCTTTAAGAATCTGCAATAAAAAAGTGACACATCTTCCGACAACACTCAGCAGAATTTACGTGAGACATTTAATAAATACGGTATTCTGTACGTTTTGGGGGTACTATCGCATTTCTTAGTACCTGTCGCGTTTTTGTGAATTTCGGAACTTTTCGGTCAGGGGGGATCGATTTCAAGGTCACCATCGTGAAGAGGAGGAAATCTTCTTTAAGAATCTGCAATAAAAAAGTGACACATCTTCCGACAACACTCAGCAGAATTTACGTGAAACATTTAATAAATACGGTATTCTGTACGTTTTGGGGGTACTATCGCATTTCTTAGTACCTGTCGCGTTTTTGTGAATTTCGGAACTTTCCGGTCAGGGGGGATCGATTTCAAGGTCACCATCGTGAAGAGGAGGAAATCTTCTTTAAGAATCTGCAATAAAAAAGTGACACATCTTCCGACAACACTCAGCAGAATTTACGTGAAACATTTAATAAATACGGTATTCTGTACGTTTTGGGGGTACTATCGCATTTCTTAGTACCTGTCGCGTTTTTGTGAATTTCGGAACTTTCCGGTCAGGGGGGATCGATTTCAAGGTCACCATCGTGAAGAGGAGGAAATCTTCTTTAAGAATCTGCAATAAAAAAGTGACACATCTTCCGACAACACTCAGCAGAATTTACGTGAAACATTTAATAAATACGGTATTCTGTACGTTTTGGGGGTACTATCGCATTTCTTAGTACCTGTCGCGTTTTTGTGAATTTCGGAACTTTTCGGTCAGGGGGGATCGATTTCAAGGTCACCATCGTGAAGAGGAGGAAATCTTCTTTAAGAATCTGCAATAAAAAAGTGACACATCTTCCGACAACACTCAGCAGAATTTACGTGAAACATTTAATAAATACGGTATTCTGTACGTTTTGGGGGTACTATCGCATTTCTTAGTACCTGTCGCGTTTTTGTGAATTTCGGAACTTTCCGGTCAGGGGGGATCGATTTCAAGGTCACCATCGTGAAGAGGAGGAAATCTTCTTTAAGAATCTGCAATAAAAAAGTGACACATCTTCCGACAACACTCAGCAGAATTTACGTGAAACATTTAATAAATACGGTATTCTGTACGTTTTGGGGGTACTATCGCATTTCTTAGTACCTGTCGCGTTTTTGTGAATTTCGGAACTTTCCGGTCAGGGGGGATCGATTTCAAGGTCACCATCGTGAAGAGGAGGAAATCTTCTTTAAGAATCTGCAATAAAAAAGTGACACATCTTCCGACAACACTCAGCAGAATTTACGTGAAACATTTAATAAATACGGTATTCTGTACGTTTTGGGGGTACTATCGCATTTCTTAGTACCTGTCGCGTTTTTGTGAATTTCGGAACTTTTCGGTCAGGGGGGATCGATTTCAAGGTCACCATCGTGAAGAGGAGGAAATCTTCTTTAAGAATCTGCAATAAAAAAGTGACACATCTTCCGACAACACTCAGCAGAATTTACGTGAGACATTTAATAAATACGGTATTCTGTACGTTTTGGGGGTACTATCGCATTTCTTAGTACCTGTCGCGTTTTTGTGAATTTCGGAACTTTTCGGTCAGGGGGGATCGATTTCAAGGTCACCATCGTGAAGAGGAGGAAATCTTCTTTAAGAATCTGCAATAAAAAAGTGACACATCTTCCGACAACACTCAGCAGAATTTACGTGAAACATTTAATAAATACGGTATTCTGTACGTTTTGGGGGTACTATCGCATTTCTTAGTACCTGTCGCGTTTTTGTGAATTTCGGAACTTTCCGGTCAGGGGGGATCGATTTCAAGGTCACCATCGTGAAGAGGAGGAAATCTTCTTTAAGAATCTGCAATAAAAAAGTGACACATCTTCCGACAACACTCAGCAGAATTTACGTGAAACATTTAATAAATACGGTATTCTGTACGTTTTGGGGGTACTATCGCATTTCTTAGTACCTGTCGCGTTTTTGTGAATTTCGGAACTTTCCGGTCAGGGGGGATCGATTTCAAGGTCACCATCGTGAAGAGGAGGAAATCTTCTTTAAGAATCTGCAATAAAAAAGTGACACATCTTCCGACAACACTCAGCAGAATTTACGTGAAACATTTAATAAATACGGTATTCTGTACGTTTTGGGGGTACTATCGCATTTCTTAGTACCTGTCGCGTTTTTGTGAATTTCGGAACTTTTCGGTCAGGGGAGATCGATTTCAAGGTCACCATCGTGAAGAGGAGGAAATCTTCTTTAAGAATCTGCAATAAAAAAGTGACACATCTTCCGACAACACTCAGCAGAATTTACGTGAAACATTTAATAAATACGGTATTCTGTACGTTTTGGGGGTACTATCGCATTTCTTAGTACCTGTCGCGTTTTTGTGAATTTCGGAACTTTCCGGTCAGGGGGGATCGATTTCAAGGTCACCATCGTGAAGAGGAGGAAATCTTCTTTAAGAATCTGCAATAAAAAAGTGACACATCTTCCGACAACACTCAGCAGAATTTACGTGAAACATTTAATAAATACGGTATTCTGTACGTTTTGGGGGTACTATCGCATTTCTTAGTACCTGTCGCGTTTTTGTGAATTTCGGAACTTTCCGGTCAGGGGGGATCGATTTCAAGGTCACCATCGTGAAGAGGAGGAAATCTTCTTTAAGAATCTGCAATAAAAAAGTGACACATCTTCCGACAACACTCAGCAGAATTTACGTGAAACATTTAATAAATACGGTATTCTGTACGTTTTGGGGGTACTATCGCATTTCTTAGTACCTGTCGCGTTTTTGTGAATTTCGGAACTTTTCGGTCAGGGGGGATCGATTTCAAGGTCACCATCGTGAAGAGGAGGAAATCTTCTTTAAGAATCTGCAATAAAAAAGTGACACATCTTCCGACAACACTCAGCAGAATTTACGTGAGACATTTAATAAATACGGTATTCTGTACGTTTTGGGGGTACTATCGCATTTCTTAGTACCTGTCGCGTTTTTGTGAATTTCGGAACTTTTCGGTCAGGGGGGATCGATTTCAAGGTCACCATCGTGAAGAGGAGGAAATCTTCTTTAAGAATCTGCAATAAAAAAGTGACACATCTTCCGACAACACTCAGCAGAATTTACGTGAAACATTTAATAAATACGGTATTCTGTACGTTTTGGGGGTACTATCGCATTTCTTAGTACCTGTCGCGTTTTTGTGAATTTCGGAACTTTCCGGTCAGGGGGGATCGATTTCAAGGTCACCATCGTGAAGAGGAGGAAATCTTCTTTAAGAATCTGCAATAAAAAAGTGACACATCTTCCGACAACACTCAGCAGAATTTACGTGAAACATTTAATAAATACGGTATTCTGTACGTTTTGGGGGTACTATCGCATTTCTTAGTACCTGTCGCGTTTTTGTGAATTTCGGAACTTTCCGGTCAGGGGGGATCGATTTCAAGGTCACCATCGTGAAGAGGAGGAAATCTTCTTTAAGAATCTGCAATAAAAAAGTGACACATCTTCCGACAACACTCAGCAGAATTTACGTGAAACATTTAATAAATACGGTATTCTGTACGTTTTGGGGGTACTATCGCATTTCTTAGTACCTGTCGCGTTTTTGTGAATTTCGGAACTTTTCGGTCAGGGGGGATCGATTTCAAGGTCACCATCGTGAAGAGGAGGAAATCTTCTTTAAGAATCTGCAATAAAAAAGTGACACATCTTCCGACAACACTCAGCAGAATTTACGTGAAACATTTAATAAATACGGTATTCTGTACGTTTTGGGGGTACTATCGCATTTCTTAGTACCTGTCGCGTTTTTGTGAATTTCGGAACTTTCCGGTCAGGGGGGATCGATTTCAAGGTCACCATCGTGAAGAGGAGGAAATCTTCTTTAAGAATCTGCAATAAAAAAGTGACACATCTTCCGACAACACTCAGCAGAATTTACGTGAAACATTTAATAAATACGGTATTCTGTACGTTTTGGGGGTACTATCGCATTTCTTAGTACCTGTCGCGTTTTTGTGAATTTCGGAACTTTCCGGTCAGGGGGGATCGATTTCAAGGTCACCATCGTGAAGAGGAGGAAATCTTCTTTAAGAATCTGCAATAAAAAAGTGACACATCTTCCGACAACACTCAGCAGAATTTACGTGAAACATTTAATAAATACGGTATTCTGTACGTTTTGGGGGTACTATCGCATTTCTTAGTACCTGTCGCGTTTTTGTGAATTTCGGAACTTTTCGGTCAGGGGGGATCGATTTCAAGGTCACCATCGTGAAGAGGAGGAAATCTTCTTTAAGAATCTGCAATAAAAAAGTGACACATCTTCCGACAACACTCAGCAGAATTTACGTGAGACATTTAATAAATACGGTATTCTGTACGTTTTGGGGGTACTATCGCATTTCTTAGTACCTGTCGCGTTTTTGTGAATTTCGGAACTTTTCGGTCAGGGGGGATCGATTTCAAGGTCACCATCGTGAAGAGGAGGAAATCTTCTTTAAGAATCTGCAATAAAAAAGTGACACATCTTCCGACAACACTCAGCAGAATTTACGTGAAACATTTAATAAATACGGTATTCTGTACGTTTTGGGGGTACTATCGCATTTCTTAGTACCTGTCGCGTTTTTGTGAATTTCGGAACTTTCCGGTCAGGGGGGATCGATTTCAAGGTCACCATCGTGAAGAGGAGGAAATCTTCTTTAAGAATCTGCAATAAAAAAGTGACACATCTTCCGACAACACTCAGCAGAATTTACGTGAAACATTTAATAAATACGGTATTCTGTACGTTTTGGGGGTACTATCGCATTTCTTAGTACCTGTCGCGTTTTTGTGAATTTCGGAACTTTCCGGTCAGGGGGGATCGATTTCAAGGTCACCATCGTGAAGAGGAGGAAATCTTCTTTAAGAATCTGCAATAAAAAAGTGACACATCTTCCGACAACACTCAGCAGAATTTACGTGAAACATTTAATAAATACGGTATTCTGTACGTTTTGGGGGTACTATCGCATTTCTTAGTACCTGTCGCGTTTTTGTGAATTTCGGAACTTTTCGGTCAGGGGGGATCGATTTCAAGGTCACCATCGTGAAGAGGAGGAAATCTTCTTTAAGAATCTGCAACAAGGCCTTTTTCCTTATGTCCATCATTACGTCATGTATTCAAATTGTTTTTTAATTGTGACGGAGGTGTACAACATTCATATCTCTTGAAACTCGTTTTGTGTGTATACTTTGTTGTTTTTTTCCTTCTTGTTGGTTTGTATTACCATCATTTTTAATTTTAACATATGTGTCTAAAATTTTTTTTTTTTAACTTGGATGATTGGAAGCGTTAAACTTTGTCTGCTTTCTTATCAAATGCTGTTTCATTCTGTTTTTGAAAATTTTGGAGTCGGAAACACTGTTGTTCGTTTGGATAGTATGATTCTGCTAGGATTCTGCCAGAATGACGGTGGTATTTTGTTTTCACTTCTTCATGATAACGCCAGACAAGCATTTCAGGAAACTGTTTTATAGGATATCTATGATCAGGACTCAATGTAATTGAAAGTGTAATTAAGCAAAAATTTTAGCAAATTACAATTACACAAAATAAAAATGTTTCAATTGCAATTATATGAAAAACGTAATTAATTACATTCAGCTCAATTACAAATGATTCAACTCTGGTTGGAGGGCAGTTGATATCTGAAGGTACTCGCCATATTAACATACGCTTGTCCGTTAAGCAGTAATTATTACAAGAATTGATTTTCACCGAGTCCGACAGAGATTCGATCAGCGATCTCTGTCTCTCTTCGTCTATCTCATCACTGACAAGAGCGCGATTGTAGTTAAAATCTGCAACGTGGTAAACAACAAGTGTCAGGTGCATGGGGAGTTGAAACAAGCTTTTTCCAAAAAAACCATATTCATAAATGTCAATCAGTTGAAAAACGCATTGCAAGATTTGATGTTATGTTATCAGAAAAAGCCCCCAAGTTGTTGCAGATCAATTTCTAAGGTTAAAGAAACATTACCATTTCTCCATTATTTGCAATGAGTTTGGTGAAAGCATGAGTATTCCCGCCAGCACTGAATAAACAGAACATTTCACTTTTGGCAGCTTGCCCATACCAAGGTAAGCTTCTGTTTCGCTCTCAAACTATTTCAGTTGATTGATTGTGGCAGATTTCCTAGTAGTAACAATGTGGGTCTGTGCTTCAGCCGGTGTCGAGGAAAATGTGGTCCCCCATTGTGAAGTGAAACGCAAAGAGTGATTTAGTGGAATGCTTTCATACAAATCCTTTTGGTGAACGCCATCGGATCTGTAATGGAAAGTGGGTACATGGCACCTGAACTTGAGAGGTTGACCCACTCTACTACAATATGTAATTGTTGAAATGTTTATTGCGGGTGATAATATATGAGTCTCATAAGGTCGTTGTCTGCTTTTCTCATCCTCAAATTTAATTGTTCACCTTGACGGCTCATTGTCTGAGGACTAGCTTGTGAAGAAGATGATAAAGCTGTCTATCTTAACACTAAACTTCTTCAAATTGAATTCAACAATGGTTACACAGGAATGACAACTGTATATACTGATTATATTGAAGTTTCTTTGAACAAATGCATTTAGACAAATCTTTAGCACAGCATTAAAGACGTCCATGTTACAGCGAATATCTTAGTAGGTTTAATGCATTGAACAACTGTGAATAATAATAATGCTAATGCACGTAAGTTAGGTAGGCACGGTATTTATATCACGACTTAAAACGGAAAACAGTAAGTCATTGGCATGCAATGCAATGCTTCGGAAAGCAGATTTCCGAAAACAGGAATTCTACACTGTATTCGATCTGTATACTATAATATGCCCTTATTACCACAGGGTATAAAAAGCAGTCTAAAATCAAATGCTGTGATGGTGGTATACAGCTGTGGTGAAATTTAGACTATACAATTCGCTTACCGCCCTAGCCGTCGCTATTGATAGAGAGATGTTACATGATTTGGAAACAGCTAGCTTTTGATTCTCACTTTGTGTAGTTGTGAAGGCAATTGACAAGAGTTAAGTAGGCAATACTTTGGGTTTGCAAAGGATTAATAACTGGATTATAAAAGCGAACGCATTGAAACCTTTTTTTTTTAAATGAATAGAACAAGGACAAGTAGCCCAAATACACAAAAGTAAGTAAAATGTCTTCACTTACCGTGAATAATGAAATAACGTTAAATAATGTTTGAAAAAAAACGACGGGCTTCTTGGATAGAATCCAATACTCAATACAGGATATACTTTCACGGAAAAATGGTGTCAAAGAATGCAAATAGACCTAACAAATACGAGTGACTTCCTTCAACTGCACATTGAACACATCTGCCTTTCTAATGTGTAGCTGATGCTCTACTTCAGCTGGCCGTTTTGCAGCAGCATCGCCATTCACCTCAACCTGCTCCTCAGATTGGTCATATGTAGGCTATCGCTTCTGGGATAACCAAAGTTGATATTAAAATTGTGATAAAACGTATTGTAATGGAATGGGTGGTGTACGGTTGTTGAACTTGATAGTTTGACCCACTTCACTACAATGTTTGCTTGTTGAATTGTTTTTTGCGGGTGATAATATATGAGTCTCATAAGGTCGTTGTCTGCTTTTCTCAACCTCGGACTTAATAGTTCACTTAACGGCTTATTGTCTTGTGAAGATGACAACAAAATTTAACTTGATACTGAACTTCTTCAAATTGAATTCAACAATGGTTACACCGAATTGAAAACTGTATAAACTGATTATATTCTTTGAACGATTATATTTTCACAGAACATTGACACAGCTACAGCATAAAAACCTCCATGTTACAACGTTGATTGTAATAATAAAAATGAATGAACAGCGGTGTATAACTCACGCAATATAGGCAGGCACAACATTTATGTCACGACTTTAAAACAGAAAACAGGATGTCATTGCCATAACATGCGCAAATCATCACAGTATCACGATAAAAGGAATATTTACAGACAGTTGTCAAGTATTGATTTTGTTGGATGAATATTCTATAAATCCCGTCAATGGTAAGGGAGGAGTCTAAAAATTTGCTGTGCTCATTTTGCTTCAGCTATAATGGCATACTCGGGCTGGAAACTTTTCAATGTGATTCTAGGTTCTTTGCTTGATGCTTTCATCCATTGTGGTGGTTTGAATAGAACAAGTTAAAATAGATAAGACAAGATAAGCTCTGCATCTGCATTAATAAACTTTGCACACTGACAAAGATATTTGTGCTTTTGGGCGACACAATATCATATAAATCATTGTCGCTTAAATCATATGATTTGAATAAACAACCATGCTAATTTGGATGTAACACCACCAAGCAGCTTCTTCCAGCGAGCGGAATTAGCCGAGTGAACCACCAAAATAAACAAATGAATTGTGTAAGCCAGCCATGGTGATAGCAACTCAATAGACATCTTATAAGCGGTAGTATTGCTTATGTTCTTGGTTACTTGTATAATAGTACGGTAGCCTGTAAAGGCCACAACAATTATAATTTGGGTTCCGCAAAATATTTATGATCACCACAAAAATATTTCACGTTAGCGCAAAATATTTATGATCACCACAAAATATATATTTTTCTCAGCAAAATATTTTAGAAATTCACAATATATATTTTGTCTCCCTCTAAAATTATTTTGTGTTTTCAAATTATTTTGTGCCTTGAAAAAATATTGCGACTTCGAAATATTTTGCGAAGTCGAAATATATTTCGCTGTGAAACTTCCACTACCACCACAAATATAAATTCGCCGCACAATATTTTAGAATCGCCGCACAATATTTTAGAATCTCATCGCAACATTTCAAAATCTGTGCTTACCGTATGGTAGGCGTAGTTGATGAGGTCTTCGGGAAAGGAATAAGGTTACCGGTCACAGCCACAAATAGTGAGAGATAGTAAGCTTTTGCAAGCCTTAACAAGCTTAGGTCTAGGCTACATTGTAAGGTCTTTTGCAAGTTCAGTATGCTAACAAACTTGTAAAGAAAATGTTGAAGGCTTTTGTCTTGATTACTATTAGGTATATAGGCCAAAGCTGGGTGGAACATTATAAAAAGTTACCTGGAACAGGACCAAACGCTATAGACACGTTTCAACCAAAAGTTAAAAATATTGTAGCCTTCCCAAATTAATAAGGATGTAGTATACAACCTTGCAGTTGAAGACATAGTTTGAGTAGTTGGGTTTCATTTTACAAAGGCATCATGTGGCTGTGCACATATATACTAAACCCACATAATATATGATTGTCACTTTTTTTAAGTGCAGTTGTGTAATTTCTGTCACCAATTCTCCAAAATAGCTGTGTGCTCAGCTTCCCTTTCCCAGCTTCTTCTTATAACTCTTCGACACGATTGAGTATTTTTATCAAGTTTTTTGAACATGTTTTGTTAAATATTCTTGCAAATGTGACATCAGCAAACATCCTTAAAATAGCAGTGGGCTATACTGGGGTGATTTTGACTTTTTTCAAGTAACACAACAGAACTGGAGTTTAAAAGGTGCCTATGAACATACCTAGGAACGTGCAAAAAAATTTTTTTGATTTTGTTCAAATTCCGGATGGAGCCCGGACTTTATATGAAAAATTCAAGATGGCCGCCATACAAATTGACGAATCTGCAATAAATTTACTTCCAGTCAAGCTTTTGGGCTGATTTTGGTGTCAAAAGAAGAAGAAAATTGAGCCTGTTACTTTAAAACAGCAACAAAAAGCCCAGTATGCTTGAAAGTTCCCTAAAACATTGAAACTATTATATTTTGGTCATTATTTTTCATAGTTTTTTCATTTTTGTTGGTGCAACTTGAGATTACTGGTCGCATCCAAGAATAATGATGACAATTTCAACACTATATACAAATAACTTGTTACCGGTATATGAAATTCACATAAAAGTGTCATGAAATACACCAGAGATTTGAGAAACATTTATACACTTTAGTAACGACACAATGGTCGTCACACCTTGGAACACCCATTCAGTCTCTACTGTGACAGGGGCGATTTGAACAGGAATAACATCCTGAATGTCATCTCTTTTTGGTCTCCTCCACATGGTATTGTTGTTATCGTTAACCCGCTGGTATTGGTCACATTGTACAGTGCCATCATTGTTTAAATGGCAGACCCTTGCCAAAAACTACTGACGTTGATTGTTTTCTCCGTCCCACACCACAGCCACATTCGTTCCTATAGGGTATTCTTCATGGAGTTCAGGAATTGCTGCCGCAATACACATTTTCACTGGTTGATCTGTGTCACCAGAGGAAGCTGCAGCAGCAGAGGTTAAGATGGCATATACCTCATCTTCTGTTGGGAAGATGGTCCCAACATCCTCATCCTCAGTTCCAAGAATCACAGCTAGGTTCACCAGCATGGTATCTACATTCAAGCTGTTTACTTTGTAGAGGCTAGGATTTGCCTGGCTGTCGTGTGGATGAATCATCCCTTGGTACTGGATCTCCATGCGGACGATTTTTCAGCGTGGATGATGATGCTGTTGGCAGAGCTCGGAGCTCTTCTACTTTTGTAATTGGGCCCCCATGTCCCTTACATTGATCCACCAGGTGGTTATATCCTTAGTTATAAAACAGGATTGTACTTGCGTATAATTTGTAGCCAGTATAAGCTATTTAGTCCAGTGGTTATGAAATTGGAGTGCACGTAAGGTTCTTAAGGTGGCACGAAAAATTCTCTTTGAGCTATGACGACGACAGCTGGATTTTTTTCACTGGATGGTTTCGCTACTGGGTTGATTATTTCACAACCAAGTTCAATTGCTGTCGGTTGGCAATGGTTTGTTTTCCAAATTGCAGTCCAATGATGAAAGTTACACGCACATAACTTGTTGTTTTGTTTTATTTTGCAATGGGATAGAGACACAAGTTTTTTGGCACCATTTCTAAGAGTTTAAGAACCCCTAATTTCGTATTTTTGACTTGAACTATTTAAAGATGACCTAAATATGAAGAACTATGTTAACTTTCCACGTTATTTCACAAATACTATTATTGCTATCATGCATGTTTTAAGCTCTCAAAGTTTGACACTTTTTCCTGCTCATTAAATGTTAGTGACCATTGTGTTTTATTGTGCTATAACTGTAATAGTTAGCATCATAACTATGGCACAGCACAACTATTGGCGAAAAATAAACAATGCAATTGTAGCGATAAGTCCAGCTGCTACACAGCAGTAATTACAATGATACATCACAATAATTATGATGAAGTAGATGTTTGTTTGTGTATTTAGTGACGTTACCCGTTTGTTCATTATTTAACTATAGTTACACTATAATCGTCAGTTTACTTATATAAAAAAGTGCTCATAGTCAGTTTCACTTGTTGACAAATTGTCAGATTCCAGTACATTAGAATATTTAATGATCTGCACAATGTATTGCACAAACTGTGGAATAGTACTCTCTTCAACACATTTATTTTGCGGCTTTTGTGGGCAAGGTAAGTTCAGTTTAATCTTAGATACATTATACCATGTGACAGGTCTATGCAATACATGGAATAAGTATAAAGTTTTTTGTAACATATTACTTATGATAAACAGAATTATTGATTGATTGGATAATTCAATTAAACTGTAAGCTGTGAATCATATTACCATAAAAAGGTTTCTGAACGCATGTTTGATTGTCACTATTAAAGTAAAAGATGCCAGTCAAATTGGCTCGTTCAGATAATTGGAAACTAAGGGTATAATTGTAACCAAAATTTTCCTTAGCCAGGAATCTTCCCGCCTTAACGGCTAGTCACTCAGCCGGTTTTGCCTTGTTAACTTTTAATGGCATTTTCTTTCATAAAAACATCCACCTTACTCTAAAACCAAAACGTAACTACCGACAACCGTCGCCCAGCCGAGCACAGCACTACACCAAACAAATTCCACGCGATAAAGGAATCAATGTGGAATGTAAAACACGATACTAATTAGGCCTTTGGGGTAACTACGTCAGACGTCACAAGAAATTTGATAAAAACAGGTGTACAAGAACAAGTAATAGAACATAAACAAGTAAAATATGGCAGACAGTGAACATGCATAAAAACAACACAATGCAAAGAAAAGACGGTGTATAATGTGGTGTCTACAAAACAGGTGCATAAAAATAATCCCGTGACATAATGCTTTATTTTAACATCAGTCATCTGGTAATGATTCAAAGTTAATAAATTAGTGACATTTTTGTATATCAATTAATTTAATACATATGTAATTATACATTTTTGACAGGTAAGGTTTTTGGCAGGTTTGAACAAATGCTGGGGAAATTTACTTAATTTAATTTACATTTTGTTAATTTGAGAAACGCTAAAGATAAACACCTTACCAATTTTTGAAGAATGTGGGATTTACTTGCGCAGAACATTTGCAATCTACCAGTTTAAGATACGGTATTGATTAGCCCTGTTGCAAAGTTTAGAACTAAAAAATGTTGCTGTGCATGTTTCTGGTTTTGTTTCAGTTATGGCTTTTTTTAGAGAAACCTCATTCCAGTATTGAGACACAGAACTTCTGTGATGAGACTAGTTCAAAGGAAAACAGAAGTAACTGCCATGACAACTTGATGGACAACAAATCAAATGGTTTGAAAGTTTAAAGTTATTTAATTGTGTGTAATTATTTTACATTAGATTTCTAATTGGGTATAAGTTGATAGCGAAATCGGGTGGAAGTTACAGACAGTCTAAAGTGCAGTGGTTCCCAAACTTCATCTACTCGCGTACCATTTTTTTGGTTTATGCAGCGTTCTTGTACCACCTACATTGCAGGACTATAAAAACTAACTTCAAGGATTTATTACCTAGTAATAAATGACGTTCTATTTCGTCACAAAGAAACGCTTGTTTCATGATCCAATGTGTCAATACCTTAAGGAATTAGTATTCAGTAGGGAATAAAGCATGAAATTTGCTCATACTCTACCTAATTTATGTGAATTAAAATATTGCCGACCATAATAAAAGATCATTTGCGATCCGTTTGGTGTAAACTTGATAAGTTGCTGGCGTACCACAAGTGGTACGTGTACCATAGTTTGGGAACCACTGCTATAGTGGTATTGTAACGATTTGTTAGAGGTTAAAAGCACTTCATCTTCAAGAAAATGTAGCCCTTTACATATGTTTTGTTACAGTGCTTACCAGTGCAAGTTTTTTTCTTTTTTGCAGTTTTGTCTATTTCTATTTGAAATAACTTACATATGCAGCATCTTTTTGGGACAATGAGAAATTGTTTATCTGGTCATAATGCTAATTGATGCAACATATAACTGAAGAGTTTATTAAAAAAAAACTTTGAACAGCAAAATATACAAAATTGTTAAGCAAGTGTTTTAAGGCGCCATTTATGCTTGCAAAAAGGCCGAATTTCTTTGTTTATTTTTTTATAAAGCCAAATTACTAAAATGCAACAAATCAAAGTTCCGTATGATAGCATGATAGTAATAAATACTAATTTATATTGACAGATACACATTCTTTGAAGCGAAAAAGTGATGTCATGTCATTCGGACAATACAAAGCTGTGAAGGGATCTCAATGGAAAGAAAGGGTAACAAAAAAGTCAAAACCAAATGAAGTAGGAGTTCAAATAGGAATGCTGGAAAGAGGTGGAAAAGATTTTGAATTAAAGCCTATTAGAAACCAAACAATTTTACTAAACATTGGCAAAACAGAATCTGTTGACTCAATTTTGGAAAAAGCAGTTAAAAAATACTTACAATTTTATCCAAAAAGTCATGATGATGGGGCAAGTTATTATCTTGCATTCAGAGATGGTCGTATTATTGATCTATTGCCGGGAACTGATGAACCATTTACCATAATTAAGTACAAAGAAAACATTGGAAAAGATTACAGTAGAATTTTCCTGTATCTTGTTAAAGAAGAAAAAGAAGATGCAGCAGAACATCAGGAAGATGACTTGCTTCCCGATTTTCCCTTGACCACACTTTTTAGTGACCCACATAATTTTATTGATTGCTTTAGCATCGATGAACTTCAAAAGACTGCTAATAAAGAATGTGACAGTTCACAAAAGAATGAGTCTCAAATTAAAAAATATGAAAACATAAGTGAAGTCCTGTCTGATTTGAACAAAAACATTGATGATGCAGAACAACTGTACATTATTGTGAGAAGAAGTGCACCTGTTGCGAGATACCTTGCCCTTTGGCAAAGGGAGGTGAACACTAAAGGTTCGGCAAATAAAAGAGTGGTTGTTAAATTTCAAGGTGAAAATGGTATCGATTCAGGTGCAATGGCAAAAGAATTCTTCGCCATTGTAGTTCGCTTAATTCGTGAACATTTTTGTCCTGATGGTAGTCCAGTTGATTCCATGCTTTATGTGCAGAATGGTTATTTTAAAGCATGCGGTGAAATAATTGCTGCAAGTTTAGTGCAAGGTGGGCCCGCTCCATTTTGTTTTCACTCCAATGTGTTCAAAATGTTAACAGCAATAAACTCTATTGACATTAGAAAGCTTGATCTTCACATTCACTTCACAGAATCCGAAAAGCAACTTATACAACGTATTTCAGATGATCCGTCAAATCCATCTTATAGTGACACTATTCTAGAACATGGGTACACTGGTTTAGTGTCTGCTGATCATACTACTGACATAACTCGCACACTCATGGTCAGCATCACTAACAGGCGGTTGTGTTATCTTAAAGAATTTTTATCTGGATTGGAATTGTTTGGAATATTTGAAGCATTACAAAGGAATCCATTGCTTTTTGAACCTCTTTTTATCACTTCGTCTGAGCGTGCTGTTGATGCAAATTATGTTGCAAGTCTGTTAATTCCCAATCACTCTGATGAAAATTCCTCGAAAAGAATTGTGGAAGAAAAAATAATGGATAACTTTGTGGATTTTTTAATGCATTTAGAGGACAATAAGGTAAATGTAACTGGACATGAAATCTTGGCTAACGACGAGAATGATTGTCATTTAATTTCATGTACTCCTCCTGACTTGACACCTGCAGGTGTGTTGGGTTGGCTAACAGGCCAGAAACACAGGCCTATATTTGGGAACGACCTTCAAATTTCGGTGCAGTTCGATCACTACTGTTTGGAAAATAATCCAAAACACAGTATTTGCTACCCTGTAGTTGGAGCATGCGGCAGGGTTGTTACACTACCAGCAAAGCACATGGAGAAAGAAAACGATTTTAGGTCTATCTTTTTAACGGCAATATGTAATGCTCAAGCATTTGGACTGCATTAAAATTTTATATTTTACATTAGTTTAGTTGTTGAACCTATTTCACTTGCCTTCAATGTGTAATGACCACTGTTTAATGTTTATAAACAAAGCTTGCCAAACTGAGTTTTTCCTGTAATTAGTAATTTTTTTGTGTGTTTAGCAGTATTTATGTTGCATGCTTGTTGTGGTACAGTAGATATATTTCTGTGAGATTTTCAGTATTCTTTTCAAGTGTAATGTTTCTGTGAGCTACAGTTGTATTTCTTCAAGTGAATCTGCTAAAATTTCGATACATAGTTTTTCAGTGTAATAGAATCGTGCTTATGATGAATGCAATACAAAAGTAATACAAAACACGACATTTATGTTGATAGACTTAAAATGATAGGCAATAAACTTTACATTACTTGCTCACACAGAAATAAATAGTTCCGTTTATCGGTCTCTGGCTACATTCATAAGCATTTTATACAGATCTAAGGCTTCAGTGCAACAAGATGGCACTCCTTGTCCAAGTTCAGATGTAGCATAATCAAAATATTCTTGATAGTCTTCAGTTTCAGTTGGTTGTGATATTTCAGCCAATACCAAACTAATGTTGTGTGGTGCAACGTTTTTTAATACGCCAGAAATTCCTCCATATCTTTCTGGCATGGAATATAGTAAATCTGGCCGTCCTGCAATTACATTATGTCGAGATTTTCTTATTCGGTGAGTATTCCAGTGGTCCTTGAAAAAATCTAAGTCATTTTGAATTAAACATGAAAAGCAATACCACAAGCATTCTTTGCTGAGTGTTTGGGAGAAATCCACAATACCTCGAAACTCAAGGTCACTAAAAAAGTTGCGCCACCAACAGGCACGAAACCTGGAGAATATTGACCACCAGCTTTCTATCCGCTGATTTCGGGGTGATGGTACATAACGATGCGAGTTAATGTTATCTCGAAAAAAGCACTGCGCTGCTGCCAACAATCCATTTTCTGTACCCAAATCTGATACTACTTCAATCGGACAGCCTTGGAAGTGAGTGACAGCTTTAATATACATATTAGCGACAACATGTGGACATTTGTTTGATCGTGTAACATTAAGCCACAGCACTTTTCGACTAAATCCATCAATTGCACCATGTATAGAAAATCCGAATGGTTTCAGCTTGTCGTAACCATCTGTGTGCCATGCATAATTTGGCCCAGGGTTGTGATACTCTCTTCGCCTTAAACGGTGAGCTCTTCGAGCCTCACACCCTTTCGGATCAATATTACGTAGTACATCAGCTACATACAACCTTGGTACTCTTAAACCTTCCATTTGTAATGTGTGCCAAACTGACCGATATCCACCAAAAGAAGAGGGTCCATCTAACAACTCCTCGATACGTTTTTCTGCCTGAAATAAAACGGTGATGTCTTTTTTCCAGCCACATTTTCTTCGCAGTCCAATTTTGTGCAATCGTCTCTTTAAAGTTCTCATACTGATTGCGTAGTTATGACGACTGTGTAGCAATTGTAAAATTTCTCCATACTCATATCCTGAATGGAAATATTCAGATATTATTTGATCTTGATCCAAAGTAGTAGCTGCAAAACATAAAAACAACATGTGGACTTTTGAGACATGACTTGGCACGTTGTATGATATATTTTTTACTAAATAATAATTCGTTATTAATAATAATACACAGACACACAGTCGATTTAGGTAAAACATTTCTTGTTGGTGTAAAAAAGAAAACAAAAAATATGTTAGTCTACAGCCAAATTTTCATTAAAATATTTATATCTTCACTTGAAAGGTACGCTACTCACCGTGACCACAGTGTGAACATATCACAAAAATGTCAGGTATTTCATTATGGCACTCAACACAATTCATTGCAATGAAGATCAGTTTTCACACTAAGAAGGTACACTTCATTTTATAAAACAAATTTCTGAAAAAGTCAGTTAAAATTTATGCTGTTATGAACAGCTTTGGTCTTCGAGACAAAAAAAACAACATAGCCTATAGCCCTACACCTTACATTCGGTAGGCCTAACCTATACAGCCAAGCCCTAGAAAGTTTGTTAGCATACTGAACTTGCAAAAGACCTTACAATGTTTAACGTGTAGCCTACACCTAAGCTTGTTAAGGCTTGCAAAAGCTTACTATCTCTCACTATTTGTGGCTGTGACCGGTAACCTTATTCCTTTCCCGAAGACCTCATCAACTACGCCTACCATGCGGTAAGCACACATTTTGAAATGTTGCGATGAGATTCTAAAATATTGTGCGGCGATTCTAAAATATTGTGCGGCGATTCTAAAATATTGTGCGGCGATTCTAAAATATTGTGCGGCGAATTTATATTTGTGGTGGTAGTGGAAGTTTCACAGCGAAATATATTTCGACTTCGCAAAATATTTCGAAGTCGCAATATTTTTTCAAGGCACAAAATAATTTGAAAACACAAAATAATTTTAGAGGGAGACAAAATATATATTGTGAATTTCTAAAATATTTTGCTGAGAAAAATATATATTTTGTGGTGATCATAAATATTTTGCGCTAACGTGAAATATTTTTGTGGTGATCATAAATATTTTGCGGAACCCAAATTATAATTGTTGTGGCCTTTACAGGCTACCGTATAATAGAGAGTATGTACAACACCCATAATTAAGTAAAACCTTTTTTTGTAAACTATTTCTGTTATAATATCAAAAGCTTTCCGTCGACAAAATGAGCATTCTAGCCGTACGCAACAATAGAGTCAGATAATTTAACAGGTAAATTAAGCAAAGATATCCTCAAATGGTAAAAGGGTCTTTTCAAAGTCAAGATCCAGTTCAGTGTAGAAAACATACAAGAACTTACCGGTATTGTTTCGTTCAATCTTGAATTATTCAGGTCTACTAAGGCTTTTTCGCATGATGACTGATGAAACCATGCTGTTACTTTAATAAAAACGTGTTTTCTTGAAAACTAAGCATGCACGCCTCACAAAGTTGTTTACAGAATGAGTCGACCGAAATTTTGTCATCTCACCGTGACATGGTACATAGCCCAGACTGTTATATAATCTGAGAAATTTGCGCATGCCAAGCCGAAGCTGCAATTTGTTTTAGAATGAATTGGAGCGGCTCGTAACGCCCTGCTGCTTTGACATATATGGCGCTGATATCAACTCAACGATATGTATCTTCCTGATGTGTCAATTTGTGCAGAAGTAAATTAGTCGAAAAGGAAGAGATTGAAATACGGTAGAGTTAGGGTACCCCACCAATACGCTGTGCCAACTTCATCTGGGTTGTGGAAGCATTGTGTCATAATTTTTGGAGACAGCCTGTTTAAGAGTTAATATCAGAACTATAGCCTGCTGTTTCATTCAGTTACACACAGAGATCTATACCTTGAAAATGTATTTCTATAAGATAAGCAAGCACTATAATGTGAAATTTTTAAAAACATTTTCCAAATTATCTGAAAATGGACGATTCTTAGAACCTACAGCAACATTTATTGGTGTAAATGTTAAACGAAATAAAACAATGAAAAAACATCAAGATGTAAGTAGCTCTATTAACAAAGCTGGAGAATTTGTTCGCAAAGAATCGTCTTTTCGAAACCAAGTTGAAGGTAAGCACTACAACTTGTTTAGCACAAACTTATGGCAGAATGGGCAATGAGAGTTTGACTTCAATGCAATGGAGAAACACGCCCATAATACTAACGTTGAAGTCTGTGATACGTCCACTTAGTACATGCAAAACTACCTGTTACACCTGTACGTATAACCCATTACAAAGTATGAGTGCCCTATGGAAGTTTTTTCCTTGCGAACTGGCATGTAAACTTACATTTAATTTGACCTGTCGACTTTCTTAGCTGTGCTTCATACAAAAATTTCAAGAGGGTTTGGCAAAGGCTTCTTTGCTCTTTACAAAAAATTCTTAACTACGCCCAACAAGCAGTCTTTGTTCCATCATTGCACATTTACATGCTTTAAGTTGAGTTACATTTAAGTTGAAAATTTTTTCTTTGTAGGAAGCTTTAGCGTTAGATAAATATGCTAATAAACTAGATCTAACACTAACTGTTTACATCTATAACAAAAAATATTTACGCATCTCAGCAATTTCAATTCAAAATTTTATAAAAAGCTGTTCCTATGACATCATGAACCTGTTTAATGACTGTAATTTCATTATCAAAAATAAAGCCGAAGGACAACTCTATTTTGTTTTGGTTACTTTGTGTAAGCATTGGTGTGTTTTATCGCAGCTAATGGAGAGTTTCCACCAGAAAGTGGGCGCTATCATCTGTATGTATCTTATGCTTGTCCTTGGGCACATCGGACACTGATTTCACGCAAGTATGTTACTTAAATGTTATGTTCATTATTTTGGTTATGCTTTGAATTTCTGCATTTTTTACTTCATCAATTCTTTTTTTGAAGTAGCAGAAGTTGATGTAACTATTCTTTTTATCTCCAGGTTGAAAGGCTTAGAAGATGTTATTTCTTACACTACTGTGGATTATTTGATGGGGGAGAATGGATGGCGATTTAATGATCAGGTCTGTGCCTTCGACTTTCATTAAAACGTTGTTAAAGTGTTTAGTAGTTCAATGAAACTTTGTGGTAACATCAAAGATAGCCCCTGAGCTGCACTATACTTGGTTTGTAAGTACTGAAAGAAAAGATTAAACTGGTTTAAAAGGTAGTTATTATGAAGATATGAAAAACCCCTAGTTGATATCTTGTGTGCTGGTTTGGGGTGCAAACAAAAATACCACAAATAAGGCTCCATCAACGATTAGATTTTACAAGCGATGTAATTTTTGGCAAAACCTGTATACATGTCAAAACATAGGTTAATTAATATAATAAATACGCATTATTGCTACTTGACTAATAGGCTTTTGTTAGAGGCCAGTTTTGTATCATGACCAGAACAGAGGTTACCAACCCCTTTTTTTCCTTGCAACCCTCGAAAAATTTCTCTTGTTGCTGCACTCCCTGCTTACTTGAAATTCAGATTTTGACTTACAATAAATTAAATACTTTGGAATATAAAGAATCACTTTCCATAGGTTTCACACTTCTTAAAAGGTGCGAGCTATCTTTGTTGGGAATCCCTGTACTACAATGTATGTTTTCTTAGTTAGGAACAAGGTTAATAGAAGATTTTAATTATTGTAAAGTCTAAATTTTGAGTTTCACAATTTCAAAAAGATGATAAACACTGTGGGTAGGTTTTCCATTTACATGCGCAATGAGCATATATGTTAACCTTTCATTTAAAAGCTACCTTTAGGTACATGACGACTTAATTTTTGTATTTATGTTTGTGGAACCCAATGCAACCAATTTTAATTATCAAAGCCTTTATTATTTCTTGCACTTAAGTTGCCATTGACCACATGTGTTACGTTTTTTCTTTATATCTTTGAAGTATGTTAAAAGGAAATGAATTTACCACAATAGTACTTATCAAATTCTCATTGATTGCTTTTAAAAACCTGTGCTTTTATGTGGTAGAAACATTTAGTTTTCTTTGTACATGTTTTATTTAGATCCCAGGTTGCACAAAAGATCCTATATTTGGTGTGGAATATATGCGAGAAATTTATCATAAAGTTTCACCAGGTAACACCATATAACTTATTTGGCAATGTATTTAGTTTAATGGAATTCATTCACCTTGTACATTAGTTGGGCAAATTTTGTCTGGTTTTGCCAAACCTACTAAATTGGCTTGTCGAATTTTTTTGCATGCCTAATCATACTTTTTTTAGAATATCACAATGGATTGCTAGTTTTTGCCTTTATCTTTAGTGTTGACTAGATAACCTTAAAACAAAACATACCTTTTAGTAAGATTTTAACTTGTATAGTTTTTAATAGTAGCCTATAGCCTACTGGATAAAGAGTTTCAATAAGAATTCGTGGTTGAACAATTAATTATTGTTGGAGCGATTAATGTGTCGAAAAAATTACAGATTATTGGGTGGCAATGGCAAGTGTGATGTCACAATGTGAAATCCATGTGCATGGTACAGTGCTTCATCGGTTATCCGGTCCAGTTGGGACAATGTTTTTAAAAATTTGAATGAATAAGCAAAAATATGTGTAATTGAATTCTTGTATTTAAGAGATAAAACCAGTCTTTTACGTTTCACGTTGCCTTTCGAATATGAAACCATCTCAAAACTTTTAAATACAGGATAAGATTTAGCTTTTAAAGATGACTTGCAAGTACAATAACATTAATGAGGATATGCTATATCAGACACATTGCATGGTTAAAGCTGCAGGGGGATTCACAGTTTGTTTGTTTTGTTTTATTGTTACTTCATGAAGAAGTTTCATCAGGCAACCAGATAATTGAATGCCAGTTAAATGAGGTACGGATAATCGAGGAAGCACCTTACTAGCGTGTAGGTGACAAAGAGTTATACTTTAGTGCGTAACAGGTCTATCTTGCGTTAAGTAGGCTTAATCTAATGCTGTTGTAATAATACAGATAAAGGTAAATGCTAAGTTGGATTTTGCTGTTTTTAGTCCTGACTGTTGTGAGTTGGTAGTCAAATTTATGATACGTTTTCTGCAATAACTGTCTAAGCTAAACTAACCATTACTGAAACATTTTATATGCTAAACTGATTGATTTTTATTTGATTTAAGTTTGACTTGTTTCAGCACTTAACCCTCACTTTAAATATTGATGGCGAGTTTGATGTGTAAGAGACAAAAATTTGTGGTACAGTATATTGAAGATGATATTTTCTTCTAAAATGAAATTATACCATTGTCAACAATTCTTTTTGAACACCATGTCATGTACTAATCAGGAGTGCATTACATTTTTTAAAAATCATCTTTGCATCCTTTAATCAAATAAATACTGTATTCTATAAATATACTGCATATGAACGTATATCATGTCGTAACATTTACCACAAGTTACCAATGCTCTGTCAGCTGATCATTGCAAAACCATATCGAATCACTTTTGGTTAGAGTAAGCAATTTTGGACATATTTAATTATAGGCTATGATGGTCGCATAACTGTTCCGGTTCTGTTTGATAAGAAAGCAAAGAAAATAGTTAACAATGAATCAAGTGAGATCATACGGATGTTTAATCATGGATTTGATGAATTCTGTGCAACTGAACAACAACGTCAACTAGATCTTTACCCATTAGAGAAGAGAAATGAAATTGATGAAGTCAATGCTTGGGTTTACCCGTAAGTAATGACAATATTTGATTTTCGATTTATTTCAAGCGATTAGAAATAGGCTATTTGGAATGAGCTGTTGCTATTTTGATCAGAAAGTTGTGCACCTTTCAGTTTTGTGATATCCTCAACAATGTCCTTTTGGAAATAACACATTTTCTTAATTCCAACACTGTAACATCTCAACATGAATGCATGGCTTGGCACTAAGAAAAAATATAATCAATCGGATGTAACCTGCTTGTATTTTAAATATCCATTCACAGCCATTTACGTTGCATATACAGGTTTATTTCTTAGCTGCTTCCAAGAACTTGCTATTTTTTAGAAACATTAACAATGGTGTATATCGATCTGGATTTGCTACTAGTCAAGAAGCATATGACAAAGCAGTGCAAGATCTTTTTGCTCATTTGGATAAAGTACGGTGAAGTACACTTAAGTTTTTTCAAATTTTAAATGAATTTTATGAAGCCTGTTTTCTGCACGTGTTGCCATGGCCACGAAAATCAATCAAATGGAAAATAATAATTTGGTGACCAATGTAAATTGTAATCACATGTATTGCTGTCACAAATATGTAACCTATGCAGGGCCTAATGATATGTTTACCCTGCTTTGAAATTTTTGGCCGCAGTGCCAGAAAATAGGGTTGTATACAGTCCCTGGCTAAATTATTAGACGCACCCCGCTTATAAGCACTTTTTATTGGTTTTCGAGCAAAAAAGCAAGTATTTAGA
This sequence comes from Clavelina lepadiformis, assembly GCF_947623445.1. NCBI lineage: Eukaryota > Metazoa > Chordata > Ascidiacea > Aplousobranchia > Clavelinidae > Clavelina > Clavelina lepadiformis. The sequence continues at coordinate 9,407,047 of NC_135243.1, forward strand.
ACTTTGTTAACTTGAACTCACATATATTTTGGCAAGAAAGTACATGAAATACTAAACAAAAACAGTAATTTATAGTTTTATACGAACACACATACTTTTGACCAGTTTAACGCGAATTACCAAAATTCTTGGAAAATCTCCAATTTTTTCAATATTTAGTTACGTCTCCTTTCACGTCAATTAATGCCTTGATTTGCTTCGGCATGCTACTAATACATTTTTGCACTGTCTCCTGCATTTGTGGATGATGATTCCAGACTTCAATAATCTTCTCAATGAGTTGAACTTTTGTTGTGATTTTGGTTTTTGCCACCTCTCATTTTACCAGATCTCATACGTTTTCAACAGGGTTCATGTCTGGTGAATTCCCTTGGCCAGGGCTATAGAACATACACACTTCCAAGAGGAACATGCTTTTCCTTCAAGAATGCTTTTACCGATCGTGCAGTATGGCATGGAACGCCATCTTGCATAAAAACATACAATTCTCCATCTAGAAACCAATCTTTTAGTTGAGGAAACAACCTGTTTTGCAGATCATCTTTGTATTACCCTTGCCTGATAATTCCCTTTACTATGTACAGTCACCCTGTACTCTTTGCACTGATAACAGACCAAACCATCACTTTTTTAGGATGCTTTACCATGTGTATAGCAAAGTCAGGATGGTATTTTTCATCATGCCGTCTCCGTACAAAATGAGATTTGTTTCCTAAAATTTCAAATGTGGACTCACCACTAAAGCAAACCTGAAAGAGAAAAGACACAGATGGATGAACACTAGTCTCAAAATAAAATATAAACCTACAGTAAACAAAGCTTTACTTACTGATTTCCAAAAGTCTACATCTTTATGTTGAAAGGATGTGGCCCACTGAAAACGCTTACGTTTCATTGAGACGTCTTGGCTTTCGAGCTAGTCTGTAAGCCCTAAAAATCGATATGTGAAAGCTTGCGCCTGACAGTCCTTTCTGATGACTGCCTGACAGTCCTAATGACTGTCATCAAGAATTGATTTGATTTGTTTTGTTGTAGCAAAACGATTTTTGGGACAAATTTTCTTCAAACAACATTCTTCCCTAGGTAAAAATATGGGTTTTCAACCACATGTTTTTTTTCTTTGAGGGCACATCCCTTCACTTAAATGCACTGTCTTCATAATTCGCCGTACAGATACTTCAAATATAAATAACTGGCAAACGATTTCGCAATTAGAAGACTTTTTTGTATGGAGTAATGCTTTGACTTGTGACCATTTTCAAGGTGTCCAGTCATTTTTTTATCGATACCCTTTGAAATTAGAGGAAAAGCTTAACCTGCTGGTGCTACTGTATTTCTAGCGTAATAAAGCCAGTTATTGTCTTGTTTTATTGTGAAAACATTACAGTATTGTTTCATCACAAGTAAGTGGAATTATAATCACACGTTACCGCTTGATTTCTTAGTTATGCTGAGGATGTTACCATCAACAACTTGATGTTCTATCACAGGCTCATTAATAGGTCATGTTTGATGTCAAGTTTCTTAAAATATGCTATATAATGCTAAAAATCAATGTACTAAAAATGGACCGTAACAAAGGAGAATGAAAGAAGTGAGCGTTAAATACTGTTGCTTTGTAACTTCCGATCAACAGGATTAGCAGCACAGTAATTTTAGTGCATATGGCGCAGGTCAAATAGATTTATTACAGCACAAAAAAGTAGAAGATGTCTCTGATTAGAGCCACCACAAAATATTTCACAAAAGGATAGAACCACAGCTTCTTTTCAAGTAATTACTGTACTCAACTTGAAAAAGAATTCAATTTTTGGTCAACTAAACATACTTTAACCCAAAAAATATTCAGTTATGGTTACATCATTTTTATATGATAAAATTCCATACCCTTTTGTATGGCGCAAGACATAAATGGTTATGTTTAAATATCCATCATCAAACAATTGTATAAATTTTCTGCAGCTGGAAGATCTGTTGTCAAAGCAGCGGTATGTGACTGGAAACACACTCACTGAAGCAGATGTGAGGCTCTACACTACACTTGTTCGTTTCGATCCTGTCTACCATGGGCATTTTAAGGTATAGAAAGTCTCGCATCTTGACAATTTTTGCCTGTTTTTTGGGTGATTGTTTTCGATTTAGACCAAAGTTATTGATGAAATTATCCGGCTAGTTATTACATACAATGCAGGTATACTTTGGACAAAACCCCTAAACGTAATCAGTGATTACTAATCACGTTTTATAATTTGTTTGTTGTTTAGTGCAATAAGAAGCGCATTATTGACTACCCCAACATTTGGTCTTATCTACGTGAGTTGTATCAAATGCCTGGGTTCGGTGATACAACTGATATGGAACACATCACCAAGCATTACCAGGTAAGCTTTTACTTGTTTTGACAAAATATTTATTTTTTGAAACGAACTAACCCTATCATGAAGTTAAATGGTTCTTGGCTCAATCCACGCTTCATTTATCTTGTAATAATTAGAATCTGATGCAAAAGATTAAAATCAAGTAACACTTAGGTCTTAGGACAATCCTACAACCATGAACAAGCGTTATTATTTTCTCTGTTCACCCGATTTGTGATTATTGTTTTTTTTTGGTAAAATATATTATTTTTGTAAAGTAGAAATTTATATAGATTATTTTATCAATTTCGGGCATGATTGAAAATTAAGTTTATCGTATTAGTATTCAGTATTCAGTAATGTGGTAAACAGACAACAGTATTATTAAACAGCCGTTTCCAACTAAATCCGCATTGGTTTAAACCAGTCATATTACTGCACAGGCCTACAGTAGTATAGTTTAAATGTTTTAAACCTTTAATTGAATAGTAACCTTCTTATTTTAGATGAGTCATGTCAAAATTAATCCGTATGGAATCGTCTACATCGGACCCGACTTGGATTTCATGGCTCCTCATGACAGGAATGAGAAATTTCCAGTTTAAGTGAAAGGACTATTCTATTTGACTTTACAGTTTTGCATAAACCATTGAATGTGTTAACAATTATATTTGCATTGATATATGCCCTTGAACTAATATATCTTCGCGTCCAACTTTTATCCAACGCTTTTTTAGTGAAAACTTGCCGACCGAGCAATACATAAGCATTGCTTTCTTACTGCATATAGCTCGACACACCAATCTTTTTCGGAGTCGTTTAAATATTTTGAACCGGCGAAAACTAAGTGTAAACGAGGCGATCGTAGACGCGTAATAACAACAAGTCATGGTATGTGCGCCATGACGGTTTTGATTGAGATAGCAAAGAACTTTTTTTCGGTTCAACATTTTTCGACGATCAACTCTTGGAAGAAAGCAATTGCTTAAAACGGAAGTAACTTCATTCACGAAATTATCCTGCTTAAACTATCGTGACGCGATTCGACGTACTTTCCTGTTTTCGAGACTTCAAATATTTCCCGAAAACATTTTTAGATTCTAGTCTAGTCAAATTACAACTCGTTTTCGGCTTTGTTGAATTTCCTACGGATTGGTAACACCAACATTCTCAAGACAAATTAATACTGTTGGTTAATCATTGTTCCTTTTTGCAAATATCGACACTGCGGACCAGTCGACAGACTTCAATTTTTAATATATACTTCAACCGGTAGTTTCGTATATTTGTATATACTGTATTACAATACAATAATAATGCGCTTGCACAATAATCTTTTATGCTCACTATCTATACGTACTATATATAGGCTATATAATATATGTAATATACTTTATATAGTTATCTCTGCGCAATACAATAATTACCGAGTTTTCGTACTTGCGCTGCATTGTAGATTTAATGATAAAATAATTCCACTTAAAAACGTTTAAATTTTTAAGTGGTTTAATTAATAAATAGTTTAAATCAATTTTCATCATTTTTAATTGCTTAATGTTTTTCTAATCGTTATACATTCAGTAGGTACTTCAGTCCTATTATGTTTTTTTGTTGCTTGAATATTACATTGCATTGAATTCGATACACAAGATATGTATGTATTGCACAGAAAGAATACATAAACTGATAACACAATGTGCAAACTCGTTTTGCTGCAGAATGTAGATGACAGCATTTTGCTTTATGGCCCGAACAATGTATTTCAACCCTAGAATATTGTGATTTCCATAATTTTGATAAACATTCTGCAACATATGTAATGCTTTTAAATCTGTAGTACGGCCGATGTTGTTGTTCAGTCCGGGAAGTACCTTGTAACAGACGGCGCGTTCAAACCTTTCGAATGCATAAGTTAAACTAACATTTGCTTGGAAATTGATGGAATTTGACTTTTAAGCTCAAAATTCTAGTTAAGAGTTTAGCGAGCTGTTGTAACAGCTGGAGATACGTTAACTTATCGAAATTTTATGAAATAATTGCCAATGGCATAGCTTACTTAATGGAAACTTTTGGTTTTTTCAAGTAATTGTACTTTTTATGATTTTACTTTTCGTCAAATGCCAGAGTTTCTTAGAACTTCAATTCTACTTCTTACCACAAATCGCTCAATGGTATACATGTTTGCAACCAAGACGAAGTGACGAAACAAAGATAAAGCAGAATGACGACACAAGAGCAAAATGAGAAAAGATCGAAATTTCTAAAAAAGAAATAACAACAAAACAAACAGCTTAACAAAAATTTCCATTTCATTTGTGATCATACTTGACAAAATTAAAAATGTATTTAACTTAAAATATCTACTTTGACTCATGCACTTCAGGTCACATTCTTCAATTCGCTAACACGATTAGTTTGATGTTGAACCCTGTACAGTGGTATCCGCACACTAATAAAAATTCATTAAGATAAACAAGGTGTGTCGCTTAACACTAACCTTACCTACATTGCAGTAAAATGAAATAAGTTTTGATAAGTTGCTCTTGGGAGTTGTCTAAGAAATACGCCTATGAGTTTAACAACGTCAGAAAAGAGTGAGCAAGACATATGTCAGTGCTTTCATCAAAAGCAAGGGAAAACATTGAAATTCATCTGTTTTCGAAGATAATTAATTGCCCTGACAAATCTTCAACATTTTTTCTATTCTTCTTGCAATAGTGTTTCTACAAAGACTGATGTCTTCAAACAGGCAATTTAAACACTTGTTCAAAACTCTTTGGGCAATGCAAGAGTGTGCATCCTGTAGAAACCCAGGTTCTTTTTAGAATCAGCGTGTACGAAAAGCGCGCATACCGCACCCACGACAGTGATTAACTGATTACATCTGTTTCGTAATTATCACTCAAAAAAAGTGGCACTGTACGCCACAATATTGGAAAACTACCCAAGTTGTTACCAAATGGATTCATGATGCACAGTCGGAGAATAAAGCAATATTTTAAGAAAAGTTTTGAATGATACGTTGTGTATATACTGGATACAAACACTAACCTTTGAACCTTTTTTCTTGGGAAAAATTTAGCGGGTATTTGAAGCTTATTCCAGAATCCAGAACTTGTCTGGCTAGGGCCAAACCCAAAACTCACCTATATGGTTACCACGCTGAAGAAAAATTCCAGTCTGTGCCGTGTGCTTGTCGTGCATGAGGTTCATCAACGTAAACGCCGGAACTTCATTCATTTTATTTCTTGCTTTAAACATGTGCTGGGGAACGAAAAATTGTTCTGGCAGGGGCGCCGGAAACTATGGAAAAGGGCGAGGGCAAATGTTCGCAAAGCGCATTGCTTGGTGCTGGACGTAGTTCAAAAGGTTATGTATCTACAAATTATAGTTACGTTCCAATTTTTATTGTTACGTAATTACGTAGGTATATAGGCCTAGGCCTATTGATCATCAAAGTCTTAAAAGCGATAGCTTGCTAGATTTTGCAGGAAAGCATAACCACCATGAAATTGTCATAAGACAAAGTAAGAAACAGCACAAAATTTCATTTTAATCTTTGGGCAAGTAACTGCCCCCATTGCAATGTGCACAAAAGAGAAAAAGTAACATAAAAAAGTTCAAGTTAACAAAATTATGATAATATGAAGGTAAATAAGTGTTTTAAAGATTGTTGAATGACTTGTTTGCTGAAAAAGGTAAAGTGTAAGATTAAGAGCTATTTCTAATATTTATGTTTAGTTTTTCATTAAAAGAATCGTTATAACGAGAATATAAAATTTGTTGCCTAAATTTATGGATCAACACACATGTGTTTTGGTTAAACTATCTCTTGATTGACTGCAATATATTGTTCTTTTTCCTTCAAGTTATCATTTCTTAAAATTCATTGTGGATTTTTTGTAATCTGTTCATTAAAAATTTCCGATCATGCTTCCAAACAGGTAGGCTATGCAATATCGAGTAAAACTCTTTGTTGAAGAGTGGTAAAGGGTAATTAGGTCGTCCTTGTTTAAATAGGATTTTCTTTTTCTCACTATGCTTAGATTTTGGAGCAGGTTGTTTTGTGGATTTTCCAAGAAAGTTATTCTTGGAAATAAAGACCTAAAATTTAGTGCTTTTTATGCGCTCAATGGGTTTTCTTTCCAAGTGGAATTTAGTAGTGTCAGATTAATAGCTAATTCAGAGTTGGCCTATTGCTAATAAACTATTTTTGAGCAGTAACCAATTCAGCTTCAACTTCTTATGCTAACTTATTGATATTATTACCTTGTTTAACTAGATTAGTGTATTCAATAAACATAATTGCATCCATTTTTGTCAGACAATTTTTAAAGTCGTTTACATAATGAGGAAAAGTAGAGGTCCAAGGATCGATCCTTGTGGAACTCTGTTTTGCATTTGGAAAGTTAAGCTAGATAAGGTTCCATTAAAATCTACTACTTGGTTACGATAAAAAGGATAGCTTTTGAACCAATTATTTGCGATTACTCCAATGCCGCAGTAATGTAATTTTGCCAGTAGAATATCATGGTTAGTTGTGTCAAATGCTTTGGAAAGGTCCAAGAACACTCCCACCGCTGAGTTCCCCTGTTCAAAAGCATGTGTGATTTTTGTAGACTGCATGGCAAGTGGTATGACCTTTGCGAAACCCGAATTGGTTTTGAAAGAAAAAATTGCTCCTATTCAGAAAGCTTGTATTCATTCAGTTCCTTAGAATTTTCGAGAATGGAGGTAAGAGACTTATTGGTGTTACTGTTAGTTACTGCACTGGAGAATGCACTGAATGACAACTAACATATTCAGGCTTCGTTATCGAATAGTATTCCATTTTTTTGCAAAGGTGTTAACGGCCAATGAACACCGTACTCAATGAAATGTTTGCGTTTAGTCTAATGCTTCTGGTAATTTAACAGGGAAAGCGAACGATATAGTGAGCTTGGCTAAAATCAGTTTAGTTGGCTCATATAGTAAAGTGCAGATTTTTTTAGCTTGCTCACAAATTCACTATTAATGGGAAGATGAAAGCGAGTAAACTAGTCTTTAGCAGAATTCCCATTTCTTGAGGAATCTCCATTTTTCTAAACTTAAAATGAGCTAAATGTCCTCAAAAATTTTTACATTCCCTCTGTTGAACGCCTAACCCAGAGGTCGGCAACCTTTAGCATTAAAAGAGCCAATGTTCCCAAGTTTATTTAAATTAAGACCTATTCGGAGCCATAACATGTAACTGTCGAGTTGGCCACTAAAACAAAAGGTAATTATAGCCTACACTTCATGCAGAATTTCTTAAAATTTTTACTTTGTACATGCGAATATTCTGTAATTTCAACAAACAAAACCCGACTATTAAACACAACACTTTCAAATAATCATTTATTCCACCCAGCTAATGCGATATTTGCTTCTGAATTTCACTGCACAGCACATCTACATTAGCTTGATAAGATGACACTTTGAGTTTCATCTGGGACTGCAAGCTCTCATCTGTTAGGCGTGAGCGTTGTTCATTTTTTAAGTAATTCATGACCGAAAAGCTTTGTTCGCATAAATATGTTGATCCAAATATCGACAGAACTCCAAATGCATATTTTTTCATGTTCATGTAAGAGTCAGGTATGGCATTCCACGTATCGAACACGAGCTTGTCTGGTTTTTGAAGCTTTTCAAGGTCACTCCATTTGTGGTTTTGACGAAGCGTGGCCTTCTGGCGAGCAAGATCTTCAAGGTCAGCTCTCAAGCTTCGGAACTTAGATACCCACACATCCTTGTCAGCTATGTCGGCCAGTTCAAGCTCAAGAGTAGCTTGACTTACAGCTGTGAATGCAGTCATATTCAGCAGTAATGGATCGATTTCCAGAGGTGTAATAGGGAAGGATAACGTATCTTTTTCCTTCCTGAAATCACAGAATCGTTGTTGAAACACAGTTTGCATATCGATGATAGCTTGCTGAAAGTAAACAAAATTTAACTGGTTGTGTGCTTCTTTGAACTCTTTTAGAAAGGGAAAGTGAAGTAGTGTACCTCTCTGTACGTCTCTGGCAAACACTGTCATCTTGCGCTCAAAAGCCAAAACCTCCTCCAGCATCTGCAGGGTTGTGCTACCTTTTCCTTGCAGGCTTTTGTTCAACGTGTTGAGGTGCGATGTCATATCCACCATGAAATGCAACTTTTCTACCCAATCTGGCTGATCCAATTCAGGAAAAGAGAGCCCTTTGATTTTTAAAAATGTTTTTACGTGTTCCAAACTCACAGCAAATCTTTTCAGTACCTCCCCTCGGGACAGCCATCGAACTTTGTTGTGTAGCCGCAGATCTGGATATGTGCTATCAAGTTCATCTAATAATGAACGAAACTGTCGGTGGTTTAATCCTTGTGCAATTATTTTATTTACTACTCGAATGACGAGATTCATCATTTCATTGCACTCCCGGGGAAATGTTTGAGCGCACAATGCCTCCTGATGTAACATACAGTGAAACGTCAACAGATTTCTATCCAATGACTTCTGAAGTAAACTCACAAACCCCTGCTGCGTTCCTACCATATTTGGTGCGCCATCAGTAGCGACCGAAACCAAGTGAGTTGTGTTTATTTCTTTTGTTTTGAGACAGTCTAAAACTGCCCCACAGATGTCTTCACCTCGCGTCTGGCCTTTTAGTGGTATTATTTCAATCAATTCTTCCTTTAATCCAGTAGAATTTAGGTATCTGCAAAACAGCGATATTTGCTCAACATCACTGATATCTTTTGAACCATCACAAGCAATAGAGTATCCTGGGGCTGAATTGATATCCGAAATTTGTTGAGAACTGATGTTGGATGCCATTCTAATAGTTCTGTCTTTGACAGTTTTTGCTGAGAGGGGCATGTCTTTGATTTTCTGAATGATTTTATTCTTGTTTTTGAAGTCTGAGAATAGATGTTCTGATATTTTGATATATGTCTCTTTTAAATATTCTCCATCTGTAAATGGCTTTCCATGACAGGCTATCTCTCGAGCCGCTATAAAACTAGCAGAAGTGCTTGATGTGGATGAGTTCATCCACTTACTGAAAAAAGTTTTGCTTTAATTGGCTCTCCGCCGCAGTTCTAAAACTGCTTTTTTTCGCTGATCTCCAGCAGGATATTTTTCTGCAAAGACATTGTGCTTATTCAGAAAATGTCTTTCAACGTTTGATTTTTTGTTGTTTGCTAATTCCTCATCACATAACAAACATACCGGCAAGCCAGTTTTGCTAGCAATGAAAGCAAATGAATCTGTCCATGAGGGGTTGAACATTCTTTTTTCGTCCGCAACTTTTCTCTTCTTACACTTTTCCATTGCTAATTATTAATCGATACAAGACTATACTGTTTTGTTGTAATATCGTTTCTAAACTCTTTATTACCTAAAAGATTTTCAATTAGATGCTGCTCTAGACTACGGAAACTAGGCTTACTATTAAAGATAACTCTGGTATAGCCTACTGGCAATAATTTGGCAAATTTGCAAAAGTTACTGATAAATAACTAATGGCGATTTACATATTTAACAAAGAGTATCTGATACTTTTAAACTGTTTACAAAATGCTACAGGCCACTACACACTGCATCGTGACACTGCCAGGTATAAGATAATGCTAACATTAATTGTGCGGTAAACACGTAACAATATGCTCTTTATCGTTTCACAGAGGGGGGCGGGCAAATCAGAATCTGTCCGCATACATGCATTGTAAGCCGTGATGAGCCGCCATTATTCCAAACAGTCCTGAAGGGTTTTCTCCTTAGCAAGATAAAAGCATTAAATCTTAATGAAAAATTTACTAAACGGATTTGTAAGTCATAATTTTCAACAAAACTAGTTTAAACTATAGAGTCGTTATTAATTTACAACAATTTTTTTTGTATTGCCCAAGCTCGCAGTGTTTAAAGTCACGGGAGCCAGAGCAGAGGGCTGAAAGAGCCGCATGCGGCTCCGGAGCCGCAGGTTGCCGACCTCTGGCCTAACCTATTTCCAAGATAATGCATAGTATAGATACAGTACAACTTGCCTACATCAACTTTGTTTAATTCATCAGTTTGCCTGATTTGTACCAAATATACCAATGATACCAAATTCAAGGTACTACCTTACCTGATATTATTATAATACGCAAAGTTATTACTGTTCAACTCGGGTAAAAATTCTATCAATCCAGAAAAAACAACTTTCATTCCCTGCTTCCACAAATCTTTTCCAGAAAACGAAGCAGCCAAAACTTTGTTCTACAACATAACTATGTAACACAGTTACGTAATTCCGCAATGTTACACTGTCATGCACTGCTGCTGCAACTTCCAGCTGCGCTAAAGCCAGAAGTTCTACATCTCTTATCCACAACCGAGTAGTGATCTAGTTTTCACAGAAATGCTAACAAGTTCTCTAGTTTTTAGAGTAAGGATTAGAGCAAGAGAAAACAACTATTTGACTTATTCTTCTAAGGTTTGACTTTCTTCTCATGCAAAAGTAGGATAACTTCACTGTTTATAGATGTGTTACAATGAAAAAAAGGTAACAGAAGCAAATTCCACGGCAAGAAAGTACAAAATGCAACAGCGGTCAAAAATGACCGCTTGGTATTTATACGTATTAACCTAAATACTGCACTAACTACAAATGTTACGGAAAAATTTGTCCCATCAACGTAAACTTCAATAATAATGATTAAAAGCCGTGGAAGCTTAAAGTCCAGATTTTAAAACAGACAAAACACCAATTACTTTGTTAAAGACCTAAATAAAGCCGTAACTGCAGTGGTAGCCAGTGTCCTCTCCACAAAAATAAAAGGCCCAAGAAAACAATAGAAAAAGAAGTGAAAGAGTCCAGGCAAAAGCAGGAGAAGTTTTAACATCCCCAGAGCGTATTGAAAGGCTGAAGAAGGAAAAACACAGTCAAACATAGTAGTCTAAAAAGCAGAAGCAAGCGATCAGAAAAAAAACAAATAAACAAGAAGTCCTATTATAGCACTAGTAGCAGCTCAAGTTCAGATGACATTTCCTTAGTTTTGAATAATAGCACAGATTTAGATGAAAGTTTTGAGCACAAAATGCAGAAGCAGTAAGTTTATTTACAAGAACGTCTAAAGAATTGCAAGAAAAAATGATTGGAATCACACCAGTTTTGAGTGGGGAGTTTCAAAAATTAGATTGGGTGGTTATGCAGTATGGAGAAAGGAAGTTTCTTGGCTAAGTAGAAGAAATCTTTGTCTTTCGTCTTACAAGTGCACTTTGTTAGCTTTAAAGCTATCCGTCAACAAGGCAGCATCTGTACCTTTTCTGTTCGTGAAGATATGGAAGATATTGCACAGCAGAAGGTATTTGGAAGAGTTACTTCACCCACTCCACTTTTTTTTGTTGTGTACTCAAATCATCCAGAAACCCCCGGGGGTAATTTGGGTATAGCGAAGTCATCTGAAAAAAGGTTGTTTTTTACTTAGAAGAAAGAAATTATGTTTTTACAACTACATTGTTGGAAAGTAGATGCATGTATTGTCATGTTCAATCACAAACAGTAAATTTATATGAACCCATACAAATTTTATTAAATGCTAAAGGTGGAAAATTACTCAAATCACATCCCATTTCATTGTCTTGGCATCAATTCGCAATTGGCAATTATGTCAAGACTATTTACTAGTGCCATATTTAAAGTTTGCATTCGGTTAAACTTTTTCAGGCAGTTGCAGTACAAGTGGCTATTATTGGTACACTGTAATTATACCACTTCTAAAACCAGTTTTTAACAAAATACCCACCAGTTAAGTGTAACAGCATCAAAGTTTCCAGACATGACATTTTCTTTTAGTGTAATTCTGTATTCATAATTTAATAATTTTGATCTCGTAGATACTTCTAGGTATAGGATGGATAAGGAAGGACGCTTTATGAAGTCAAAACATTTGAGAAGTCTTGTTTCATTTTCTAACTAAGCATTTTTTCTGTTTCATTTCAGATTTTTGATTTTGTAAAATCAGTGTAGTCTATTGTAACAGATAAAGAATGGCAACTGACCAGAGAATTTCCGATATTAAAGAAATGGAAGTAAAGGCAATTGATAAAAGAAAATCTGGGGAAGCATTTGAGGTCATCATCAAACTCCCAGGTCAGAGTGTAGATGCTAATCCTAGTCCGTTGAAGTCACCACCCCCCAAAAAAGAGCTTTCGTTTGATGAGATTCAGTCGAAAATGCGAGCTGCTGAAGATCGTAGAAAGGCGATGCAGGAGGCTGTTTTGAACCAATTGAAGGCAGAAGAGGAAAAAGTGCTCAAAGTTAAACAGAAAAAAGCAGAGGTCAACGACTCATTTTCAACTTGGGCCAAGAAACATCTGAAGGAGAAGATGTCACAATACGAGGAGAATTATGGTTTGCAGTTGCAGGCCAAAATTGATAAGTTTCGAGCTCTGAATGTGAAGCCTGAAGAGCTGAAAGAAAAGGTGCGGAGAGAGATTGATAACATGTGCACTCAACGAGATGCACAACTCCAGCAGAGACTCTCGAAGAGCGAGCAATTGAGGAAACAACAACTTCAACAGGTCCGTGATCGTCAACAGGAAAAAGAAAATCATGCGCAGCAAGTTCGCCAGAAAAAGTTGTTGGAAACAGAGAACAACAATAAAGAAAATTCGATTTCTACATAAAAACATCACTGGTAAACATGTTCTTTATAATGGTAGCAATTTGTGTTGTTAAGACTTGAGCATGATGAACAAATATGGAAAAGCTGGTGCTTTTTGTCATTTGCTTTCGGCATCGATATTTTAAAAAGTTTGTGCTTCACTATATCTTGGTAATTGTTTTCATTCCAATAAAAATGCTTCTTTCATAACGCCAACACGTACTTTGTTGGCTTGGCTTCTCAGTGGTTCTTGGCATTTATTGATTGATATTTCTTGTCAATTATTACACTAGTTTTTCATTTTTTTCAACACATACATTTTATGTTACAAAAATTACTGCATCCTGCCATCATGGCTTCATACTTACAGGATTGTACATTTTCATTTTCATTTTGCTGTTGATGTTTTTTCTCCAAGCAAATCACGTAACTGTGAGAATTTTAGTGTTGGAACTGTGTAATATGTATGGAGTAAAAGTAAGTGGTCACAAATCTTCAAGACTTCTGCTGCTGTTTACTTAAGTTTGTTTGTAGCTATCTGGAAATTCCTTTTAATATTTCATGCTTAGTACTTGCCCCCTAGATTTTCGTTGTCATTGTGATTTCTTAATGTGAGTTCAGGTTTGCCATCGTCAATTTAATAATTCTTTTTTGTTGTTTGGATTTTGTGTAGAATGTAGCTTTCGCTACAATGTGCTAACCATTTCATATTGCTTATTTTTTTCCGAATACCTGTAAAGTCACGCTCGCAGTGAAATACACAAGTTAAATTCGTAGTTCAGTCACATTGTTCATCATATTCATGTTTGTTTAATGTTTTGTGCAGTTACGTCTTTATTTGTTAAGTTTAGTTTATTCTGTCTTCTCTTGTTAATCTGCCATTATGGAAAAGGAGCATGTCTTGTTTGGAGTCGCAGATGCCAGAATAGAGTCAAGGAAGGTGTCATGGGAAACCAATAAAATAGGAGGTGAAGCAGTAAGTGTGTCATTGTCACGTGATTGTCTTGTAATAAACTGAGTAAGTTGTAATATACTTCTCAGTATTTTTGAATATGTTTTGAAGTATATTGTATTAAATTCATCATAAAAAAACATAGTTATCTTGTTGAAATTATAACATTTACATTTGAACATTTACTGTATATCCTATCATATTTTAAAATTGCAGCACAATATCTTAATATGTATTGGCTGAGTCTTCAAATAAAGCATCTCTGGCTTAAATTTTATTCACATATTTGCAGCATGGAAAAGATTTTATTTAATTGCATCGCTGTTTGGTTGAAAGTCAAAAACTGGTATCACAAATCTATTTTTGCTTTTTCATCACAGGATTTGATGAGTAGTGATATAGAACACCCAGTCTGCAAAAAATGTGGGAAATATTCGCAACTTGTTGTGCAAGTTTACTGCCCAGTTGATTCATCAGATTATCACAGGACGATGTATGTTTTCTGTTGTTCTGACAAACTTTGTTGGACCACAAATGAAGGGTAAAAGCTAGCTTTGTATTAATTTGATTAAATCAGGATTTTTCCCCTAGTGTTTACTTACCTGCAACATATGGATTGTGCCTACTTTCCTGACATGATATACAACTTTGAATAATTAATGAGTGAAATGACATTAACTCTGTGACTCACTGGTACTTTTCTGAGACTAATTTTCCATAGTTAATCGATTTGAAGTAAAATTGTTGCTGACATCCTACATCTTCTACATATGCAATATGTTTCATATTAATTTTTCAGTATTATTGTTGATATGTAGATGGACCGTATACAGAATGCAGTGTTTACCACAAGGTCCCAAGACAAGTGCAATATTAGTTTCAAAACCAAATGTGAGTTGTACATACAAAGTCCTCATTACATATATATATATACTGTATATATATATGTCAAAAGGCTCACCCAATGCTTAATAAAACCTATTTTCCTTGATTTTGAAGAGTTCTTGCCAATGGAATGATGATGATGATGATGAATGGAATGATGATTTTAAAGAAGAAAGTGTGATTGAAGACTTAGAGGTAAAAGTCATCCTGTAAATTAGAAGTTACTTTATCTTGCAGCATTAAATAATTTAACAACAACAAAGATGTAAGTCTGTAAGGAGTACATCTAAGGTTTTTGAAGATTTATTAATTTTACCAGCTGTTTGTGATGCTGGTACCTTGGTGTTTATTTTCACTTACATTTACTGAAGGTGAATAAATGAACTGCAAGATGGTTATATTTGTTTTGAAACAAAAATGGCTTAACTTATTAAAATTAATCATTCACATTGTTCTTCATGATCAATGCAGACAACTTCTTCAAAGCCTTCAGACTTAGCAATCGGCCTTGAGTCATTATCCCTTAGTGGTAATATGCCCTATACCACGCGATTCCCTCAGCTTTCCAAATGTTCCACATTGCCTTGCTTTCCTTCCAATTATATCAATGTATTTGAATGTGAGGCGGCTGAAAATAGGGCTGTGGACGATACTTACGTTAATGAATTGATAAAAAAATACAATGATGAAGCAGAGGTGAGGAGCATGAACGTTTTTGATTTCGATTTTAATACTACATTCCTTTGAGGAAGACATAAAACCAACTACTTTATGTTGTAGTTTACTTCATTATTTTTAACTAATTTCATTTAACCACTCTAAGCCCATAACAATGTTGATATGTAGTCGTTTGTTTGTCAATTCATGATTTGATATAATAACTTGGAAAATAAAAATATAAAGTGTAAAAATATCAAGTCTTGCTATTTTCTCTAAAATTGTCTGTTAGTTTAATTTTAATCACTAAACATTATGTGTAGCTGTAAATTGTCAACAATGATCTTTTCAAAAACGTCATGCCAAATATCATGTGCTTTGTGCATGGCAATGCATTTTGTATATTTTCAAATTCCGTCAATTATGAATAATATATACAGTATATGTATATATGCGTTACAGTATATAGTATCTATTTAAGCTATTAGGTGTGTTATCATGAAACAATTCCTCGACAGGAAGACCATACTGAATCATGCAGAATAACACTGCACACTGAAGCATATGAGAAGACCGAACGGAAAGACAATTGCTTGCATAAATTCAAAAAAGTCATTGACATATGTCCAGGACAAGTAATTAGGTATGTCATTTATTATATATTTATTTTATATATTCCTTATGCTTGCTATGCTTTTCTTATGCTAATTCTTATTATATGCTTACTTAATTGTCATAAAAGAAGTTGTGCAATTTTCTCCGTTTTCAGTATTGCATCATCGACGTGTGTGGTCTCTATTTCAGGTATTCATGGATGGGGTCTCCTGTTCATATCAAAGAAAGTGGTAATCAATCAATTGTACCAATCTGCCCATCTTGTGGCTGTAAAAGAGGTTTCGAGTTTCAATTGATGCCGGCGTTAATCCCATACTTAAAAAATCTAGATTTGGGTGAGGACTCCTTCAGGTCAACTTTGTCTTTGCTTAACGCTTTTGTTAAGAAATTTAAGCACCATAGACTTATTTATTCCATTAACACTTGATCTTGGCTGTTTCAATCTATTACGCAATCAAAATGTTTGCCATATGAGTCATGCTTGAATTTGGGCTAACTGTTGTTCAAGATTTTGTGGATAGCTTGAAATTATTGATTCTAACACAACGACACTAAGTTCTTAATACTTTTGACTAACTATGCAAACTGAACGTTGCACAATGAAAAATGAATCACTTTGCTCTTGAATAAGTAATATGTCACTGCTGTATTTAATTTGCATAGTATATGAGCTTTGCTAAAAAATTGTTGGTCACTTCTGAACAATAGTGCGTTGCGTTAATCCAGGTAGTTTTTCTTCTAAAACAGTTTTTCAATTGATATTATTTACTGGTGTCATTCACAAATTCTAATTTTCTAATCTAATTCAATGTATATTATTAAATTTTAATTCTCTGTTTTGCAGTAAATAGAAATGTTTAATCTGTTGCAGATTCTGCAGAAGTTGAGTTTGGCACCATCCTTATTTATTCATGTTCAAAGAACTGCTGGAAAGGCGCCGCAAAAGAAGAAGAACACATTGTTTACTGTCCTGATCCTGATTTAAAATATTTTAAATCGCAGAAAACTTGAATGTAAATGCAAAGCTGAAACGATTTTTTAAATATAATAGAGTTAACATGACGAAACATGTTTCATTACCAAGCTCTCGAAATTACTCAAACTAAATTATTAAAATATGAGGTTTTGAACCCATTATCCTACCTTGTCCTACTTCACGATCTGCTGAAGTGACAAGAGCAAGGTTACCAACAGGGTTTTGGAGCAGGCATAAGTGTTAAATTGCTCCAGCTCCGGAGCTCATTGATACCACTGCTCCGGTTCCATTACGTCAAAAACTGAGGTTTAAGTATAAACGCTCAATTTGGAATATCTAGCGTTTCAAAATTATCACAAACAACACAATCAATTCAAAACTTATTTAAAAAAGTTGTTGTAAAACTAGTTGTATTCTTAATAAGGTCACGGAACAATTTCCTGTAAAGTTGCGAATAAAAAATCAACTAAAAAACATATAACTAATGTCCCATAATTTCAATAATTGTTAGAAAAACTCACCTCGGCTATCACAAAAATATGATTAAGAGAATGGAAAGTTTCACACAGCTACGTATTTCATATAGCCTAATACCTAATGCAAAAGTTGATAGAAATAATTTAAAGTTAACCTTTGAAGTGCTGCCTTATTTTACTATTACTTTTATACTGCATAAATCTATTGTAAATTTCGTGTTTGTCTGCACTTGAATTTTGCCATACAGGACTTGCCTGACAGTATGTCAATCAAGTTAAAACTGGACAAACAAACCACGTACCTACAGTCTTTTGTGGTAAACAGGCTTATATTTTGTAAAGACGTTCGTATTCAGGTGGGCCTATTTTTTCCAGTGAACATGGGGCTGCAGCTTCGTCAGCCTCCGCCTTAGTTCATTACTGATTGCACGTCTTAAGCCCTTCCTTGAGCTTTGCTGCTTTTTCCTGCTCGTTAATTGTTTGTAAGCGTCTTTCATTTTAGTTAATGTTTAAACTGTTCAAGTTAAATCGACTAATCTTGTTATATATCAACTAAAACTAAATTTGCAAAGAAAAATTTTGAAAATTTTACTTTTCTAACTCCGCTCATGAGCCCCAAAGTTTTCACTTAAATTGCTAAATGTGGGGATTCCCCAAACGACGAAAGTGTTGAACAATTTTCGAGCTTCGAGAAATTTAAAATATTTTTTGTTTAGTGTTCTATATATATAAAGTATTCAGTCATTTAGTTACATACCCAAGTGAAAAGTACGACAGTTTTTGAAGAGAATTTGTGCGTGCGAAGCCCAATTTTGGCGTGCGCTGAAACCTCAGTTAGAACTTTGGGGTCTAATGTGCAAACAAATGACGTGCCAATTCGAGTAGTTATGACCTAGTATACAAATCTATTCTGTGGTTGTGCTCTTCCATGCTAGACCAGAACTTCGTTTATTTGTTATGAATCGACGTTCAAGCAAGCAGTTTTACTTTGTTTAAGTAATAATATTTATTAATTTATAATAAAATAATAATCGCCGTGAGAATAGAAAAGTTCAACTTGCATGTTGATTAACCTCTTGCGTACAGGTGCCACACTATCCACTAGCCAATGGGTAATAAAAATGTTAATTGTAATTTTAATGTTTTTCTATATATATTGCAGGCAAAATTTCTCCAATTTTTTTAACTGCCTAGTTGCGTTTCTGTTACTTCCGGTTGTCTTAAGCCTATTTTATCTGTCATTTCTTGGATAGCTTGCATTTCTGAATTGATAATATTTTCACTTTTGGAAGTGAACATTCTTGCTAATTATCACGCTGGCATATTTCAGGCATGCGGTTTAACTGAAGTTAACGATGCTTTAGATTTGGTTGCATTAATTGGAAATGCTCAAACAATTAGTGAGGTAGTGTATAGTATTTTTGTTCATGCGTTTCCTTTAGAATTGTTAATATAGGCTATGCTCCAGGCCTATAGCAAGCTCGGTTTATAGCCATAAGTAAATGATAACCTTTTGTTGTTGGTACTTTATTTGAGATATTCTCTGTTGTGCTAGTAATTGCTTTAAAATCGTTTTTCGTGTTAAAATTGCATAGAATTGGTCATAGACTATTGGCCACCAAATGATGCAGACTTATTTTTCTATTGGACATCCAAATGTTATGAATTCATGATGAAAGTGGCCAGTAGAATGTATCTAATAGTAAAATGTCTCTGTTTATTTTTCAAATAATTTGTAGTTCCAGACACTTTACTACTAAGCATGGCAAAATCATTTATTGATTGCTAATTGGAAACAACTACGGTTTTTTGAACAGAAGGTTATATTATGTATAAAATTTAACTTTGGTTTATATCCTTAACACTTGTAATGACAGGCTATGCTTCCTTTTATTTAAAGTTGCTTTTGCTTTGGATAAAAATAAACCCTTAGGGCAGTGGAAAATAGTTTCATATTTTGCTGTGAGTCATTTGATTTGTTTGCTGTAACTTTTTTAGTTGTTTACATAGTTTTTACATTAAGAGTGTGTTTTGTTCACACCGGTATATTTTTAAAGTAAAATAAAACGTTGATAAATTACAAGCAAATATACTCCAGATTACAATGTTTGCAGAGAGCTGTCGAAACAGATATATAACACACACTGCATGTATTTGTAAATTTGTTATCATATAGAAAAATGGCAGAATCATTTATACATGGCAGTATCATTTAAATGTTCATGAATATGACATGATGTGTTTTATGCTTCTGATTACTTTAGCGATAGGATGTTGCTCTTCATGGAAGCAGAATGCGTGGCCGTATGAAATCGATTTTGCTTCCATTGTTGGTTTACATGATATCAGTATTCGTTTTTAATGAGTTTTTGATTTATTATGTCATCATTTCGAGCTGTGATTGGCCGCATCTGAAAACAACCAAAGAAAATGACACTCCTCTTCGGTATGTATATACTTTATCTTTTTATAGGTTTATATTTAATGCATTTACCTGGGAAAACATTTTATTGATGTTAATTTGATTTTATATGGTTTGTTTGAAAGATTTTTATTGATGCTGATTTTATATGCAGAACAATGGTGCTTGCTGACCCACATTTATTGGGGGAACAATATGGCCACTGGTTTGACAAACTAAGAAGGTATATAGTAAACTAAGATATTCTTAAAAAATTTTTATTTATTACTTCAGCGTACAAGTTACTTTTTATCAAATTTTTATATTCAGGGAATGGCAGATGTACCGGTCATACCAAACTGCATTACAATTGCTTAACCCAGATGTCGTATTTATTTTGGGAGATCTTACAGATGAAGGAAAATGGGCGAGCTCTGAGCAATGGAACCGATATGTCCACAGAGTTGGAGAAGTTTTTTTTACTCCCAAAAAAATCAGACTTCATGTGGTCGTGGGAAATCATGATGTTGGCTTTCATTATGACATCACACAGAGTAAACTCAATAGGTATTTTAATGTAGAAGATCTTTCTCATGTGAATAGGTACCCGTATTACTTCAGTTTTCAAGTATGTACTGGAACCACTAGTGTGGGTATAACAATTACTGATGTTTGAATTTATTAAGTTTCATATGTGTTCTGCAAACAACATTTTTAGTATTAAAAGATTACATACCTTTGCAGATTTCTTATATCCTTTCAATCGAAAAATGTTCAAGTATTAAACATACAAGACAATGTGTTTGTTCTTGTAAATTCAATGGGTTTAGAAGAAGATGATTGCAACATGTGTGCAGATGTGGAGTCACGTTTGCAATATGTTTCCAGATCACTGAAATGTTCACAGGTTAAATTTTTTATAATTAGCAGCAGCAGTTATTTTTATGAATGGTGAAGTGAATTTATATGATTAATTTGCATGCGTTATGTAATTCGAGGCAGTTTGTTGAGAATCGTCATCACTTGAGCTGGTTTTACAATTTCTGTACAAAATTGTTGGAATTAATACACTAGTCCAGGGCTTCCCAAACTGGGGGTCGCGACCCCGCAAGGGGTCGCGTAACGAACTTCAGGGGTCGCAGAGCGTATACCAATTTTACACGAAGTACAAAATACAATCGAAACAAAATATCGTTCCAGCCTAATCAACATTGAAACCGCCTTGAGACCAGCATTAACAGATATTGAGCCACGGCTGGACTTGCTTTGTAGCAGAAAGCAGTCGCATCAATCACACTGAATAAATGTGTGTGCTTTTTTGTTTCCAGTAGCCTATATATGTGTAAAGTAGTAAGTAGACTTTGAGTACTGGTTGCTTGAATTCAGTCTTTACTCTTTGCATCTCAATAAATGTCACTAATGACTAATGTATGTTTTGCACTGCTAATTTAATCAATTTAAACGTGAAGGGTCGCGGAAAACTTCAGAAGTTTGAAAGGGGTCGCGAGCAAAAAAGTTTGGGAAGCCCTGCACTAGTCAACATCCATTAATATGAATTTCTGCATTTTTTGTATTAATTGCAACGGTTTAGTACAGCAAAATTGTTTTAATACCCCCCGAGTTATCTTACAGACTCATTCTCTATCATTCAAAATCTGTCAGTTAACTTTAAGCAAGTGCATTGTTTAACTTCACATTAAGCAATTCACTTCCAGAAATCTAAACTAATGTACAGTCGAATCCGCTTAATTCGGACACCGGATAACCCGGACAACCGCTTTATTCGGCCAAAATGCTCGGGAACGGAACAAAAGTAAAAATTGAACGTAAAAAACTCCCGTTAATTCGGACAATTCTTCGCTTAATTCGGACACAGGTTCGCAATTCCTATCGTTACATCGTTAGGTTATGAAACAATAAACAGTACTTGGTTGGTTTTAACACGAGATACAGTTGCATTATGAGTGATTATGGTGAAACAATGACGATTAATGCGGTAACGATCGACAATGAATTCATATAACGCCGTGCCAGCTTCATAGTCGCTTTTACTTCGGTACCATTGCGACCATCTTGTAGAACAGAATGGTACAGAAAAGTTTAGAAGAAAAAGTGAAATTGCTCACTAAAGTAAACGAAGAAAAAAATGACGACGCTTCCTTGACAGTTCGGCAGTTAGTTGCGTTGGTGGGGATATCAAAACGTACTTTGCAAGATTGGCAGAAAAATGATGCAAATCTGCGTGAACAACGTGAAGAGACTATGCTTCGTGGACGAGGTTTAAAGACAGAGAGGAAGCGGCTCAGAATGTGCGTTTTATGCGTACTCATTTACTCGTACTCTTGTGCGTTTTATGCGATCAGTGCCAATTACTGCAGTATAGCGCAGGTGCAATTCATTTATTACGCAACAGTACCGTATTTTAAATGCGTTGTTTGCCTTTACGCATGACCATGAAATGAACAATCGATTTTCCGCTTAATTCGGACAAAGCCGTTTCTCCGCTTAATTCGGCCAAAAGTGAGCGGAACCAAAGTGTCCGAATTAAGCGGAGTCGACTGTATTTGAAGAGATAGGAATGTACCAATGATGGTGTTAAAAATATTTATGATATTACATGTGTAATACTTTTCATT
This sequence comes from Clavelina lepadiformis, assembly GCF_947623445.1. Classification (NCBI taxonomy): domain Eukaryota; kingdom Metazoa; phylum Chordata; class Ascidiacea; order Aplousobranchia; family Clavelinidae; genus Clavelina; species Clavelina lepadiformis. Next base: position 9,429,643 of record NC_135243.1, read on the forward strand.
TACAATATTTTTTTCAGAATAAAGACGCAGAAAGTGATGAATGCGCAACCCTGCCACAATACCCGCCTTATAAGCCAATTCTACTGCAGGTTCAATTAAACAACTCTAATTGTATACATACTGTAGCGCTGCTATTGATATTTGTGACAGTCCTAAATGTTGTTTCCTTGCATGTGAAACATGTACGATTTATAAAAGATATATTAATAACGCAAAGTTTGTCATCACTTGTCTATCTTTTAGCACTTTCCATTGTATCGAAGTTCCGATGCATTGTGTCAAGGAGAGGATGCTTCCAGTGGCAAGGAATATGAGAAATATAAGGAGAAATGGGATGTTGTGAGCAGAGATGCATCAACGCGGGTGATTTTTATTAACTTACGCAACTTGGCAATTATTAACCAGACTTTTCTTAATTTCAAGGATGGTACAATATTAGAAACCTTATTTTCAGAGTGAGACTAATGAACAGTTTGTACCGTGCACCAGGGCCGGATTTAGGGGTGCCCCCAACAATTTTTTGTCCAGCTACATTGTGTCACAAATGAGCAAAATTAGACCGATGCATAATGCAAAAGTATTCACCAAATTTGAAGTTTTGCCTAAATTGAACCTTTAATTTTCCCAACGTTGAAATTGCATGTTTGTTTCGTTTTAATAGTTTCAAACTGCACTGGAAAATGTAATTTTTTAAAACTAGTTGAAAGCCGGCTGCATACGTCGATGACTCAAAAAGCACTTGTTAAGACAAACGTATTTACGGAGTGGACGTATTTACGTATATATATATATTTAAAAACAGAACATTTTTGCGCTTCGCGAATTTTAACTTGGCAGGCAAGTTCGTGATTTATAAAAACGTTGTTAAAGCTTTGTGACTCCCTCCAAAGCAACCCTAAACTGCATGCTACACACTGCAACTACACACAGTTCTATTTGCTCACGCAATATTACAGTGATGGTTACTGGTATTTTAATATTTTCACGCTGACCCTGTTATTTTAAGCATATAGGTTTATAAGCATATATATATATATTATATATATAGCATTATAAGCAATATCAACAGCTGGTTTGTCTAATTAGACTTACAATTAGGTTTTGAAGTTCATAAAGCTAAACTTGGCACATATGCGGTTAAATTATAATTTCATTAATGAAAAGGCTCCCACCAATGCTGGACCCCAGTGCACTTCACAATATAAATCCGGCGCTGTAGTGAACAGTAGAATGCTTTGTCCTGTGCTTCGCAATGATTCCTCATAACTAGATGCACTGAAACCTTGCAAGCCGCTTGTAATGTTTCCAATGACAAAATATAAAAAATCATAAATCAGTTATTCTTTAGGTGATTTGCATACACAATATGTCTTTAGAAGTTTATCAATGTACGTACATGTAATCTGTCCAGTGATGGAAACAAGTCTGAATGATCGTGGCACTAGTCAAGTCACTAACAGCTCAAGTCGAGTCATTTGATTATATTCCCAAGTTAATTGAAGTCAGCAAGGTTTATCCAGTTCAAGTCTTAATACATGCCAAGCCACCATTTACGATTTATTTTTCGTTTTAGGTCTAAAATTATAATCAACGGCTTTCTGAATACTCGTGGCGTAATTATAAACATAAAATCTGAATTTATCCATTTCTGACGCCTTTGCGCATTCAGTAGAATGTGTTGCGTAGTGAATTTTGGATAGATTTTTTTCTCAAATACAGTAAGTTATAAAACCGATTTTACAACGATTTGATACGATTTGTTCTGGGACTCGAGTC